>NW_028145163.1:33055-86596 GCF_050947405.1 Trichoderma evansii
CGCTTGGTCCGCTTGGTCCGCTTGGTCCGCTTGGTCCGCTTGGTCCGCTTGGTCCGCTTGGTCCGCTTGGTCCGCTTGGTCCGCTTGGTCCGCTTGGTCCGCTTGGTTTACTTGGTTTGCTTGGTTTGCTTGGGGGAAGCTATATACTGGTGGCAGTTAAGGCAGCCTAGAAGGGTTTATAAATCTGTCTAGGCTTAGTACTGAGAGAGTGTTTATTATAAACTCTTCACTAAGCTAGCCTACTATTAACAAATCCAGCTAGTATAAAATATTAGCGTTATAAGCGCTATAAAATAATATATTATATTTTTTTAAGTATATTAATTACTACTAGGTTTTTAATAAAATAATAAATATTTAAATATTTACTAGTTTTATTTATATTATTACCTAGCGCTAAAACTTTAAATAAAGTAATTATATTAACTTGCTACTATATCTTATTATATTATAAAATATATAAATCTTATTACTTATTTAATATAAAAGTATAGCTACGCCTTTATAAAATACACTCGGGCTATTTATTATAACAAGAGGTATACTTTTATAAAAGCTGCCTTGTAAGGCTTAGAAGTATCTTTTTATAAAATAATTAATTTAAAAATAATTAATTTTAAATAAATACTTATTTAAAAAAGTTAAGTTGTAATAAAATAGTTATTATTATAAAAGTTAAAAAATAATATTATTATTATTAAATAAGTAATAATAATAATAATAATAATAATAATAATAATATTAAATATATAAAATATATATAAAAAAAAAATATTTACTTATTTAATTTTTTTTTTTATTTTTAAAAAAAAATAAATTTATTTATTTATTTTTTTATATTTTAATTTTTAATATATAAAAAATATAAATATATTTATTTTTTTTAAATATATATTTATATATTTTTATTTAATATATTACTAGTAACTTATAATTTAATAATATTAAAAAATTAGTTTTATAATAAAATAAACCCTGGATTTTTTAATAATATTTATAAATTTTAATTAATTATATTATTTAAAAAAATTATTTTAAAAATTTTAAATTTTAAAAAATTATATATAATTAAATTTACTTATTATAAAAAAAGTTATATATTTATATATATATATATATAAATTATTTTTAATTATTATTATATAAAATATTTTTAATTATTATTATATAAAATATTTTTAATTATTATTATATAAAATATTTAAAAAAAAACTTATAAATAAAAAATAATAATATTTATAAGCAGGCTTTAACTTATATTTAATTATAATATATTAATATATATTATTAATAATTATTTAAAAATAATAATATTATTATTTAATTTAAAATTTTAAGTTTTTTTAAATTCTTTTATAATTTTTTTTTTATTATTATTATTATAATTATAAAAAAAAAAAAAAAAAATTTATTATTATAACTTAACTTTTATAGTTATAATAATAGGCTTACAGGGTAAACAGGAATAAATTAAAGTAAAACTATTCCTTTAATTATATATTACTTAATAAACTTAATTATTAAATATATTAAAAATAAATATTTAATTAAATATATAAATTTAAACTTCTTATACTTATTAAAATAATTTAAATAGCTAGTTATTAATATATTAGTTATAATAAAATTAAAATATAACTTGCTAAGTCTTATTAACTTTAATAGTAATTAATTACTATTACTTATTATTATTACTTATAAATTCTTTAACTTATTTACTAATATAAACTTAAATTTTAAATTTATTTTTTAAAAATCTTTTTATATTATTAATTTTATTTAAAAATTTAATAATTAAGTTATTATATATTAATAACTTTTATTTAAATAATTACTAAATTTACAAGTAATATTAAAAAATATATTTAATTATAAAATAAATAATAATATTAATAAAAAACTTATAAGATTATTATAAGTAAAAGCTAATATTATAACTTAACTAGTAAATATAAAAAAACTAGTATAATAAATAAAAATCTAATATATTATAAATTAATAAATTATTAGTAATTTACAGCAGTAATAAAAAGCAGCTTAAATTACTATTACCTAGTAAGCTTAAATTATTATAAATTTATAAAAGCAGCTTTAGGGGATACAGGGTAATATAATAGTACCTGTACTAGTAATAACTATTATAACTTTAATTATTAATATTACTTTATAATAATAAAACCCAGGAAAAATATTTAAATTAAAAATACTTATATTATTTAATAAAAATTTAAAAAAAATTTAAGTTTATTTTATAAATATAAAAAATTATTTTAATTATTTTAAAACTATTATAAATATAAATAAATTTAAGATTTATATAACAAGGGGAAAACTTACTAAAATTATAAAAAACTAATATAAATTATATTTATAAAACTTAAAAAATAATAATATATTAATATAAAAAAAAGAAACTATAATTTTTTTTATAAAATATATTAAATTTAAAAATTAATTAAAAGCCTTATTTAAAAAAGAAAATAAGAAATAAAAGGCTAAAATAATACTTTTTAATATTAAATAAGAAAAAAAATTATATTTTAAATATATAATTAAATTTATATATTTAAATATTAAAATAAAATATAATAATATAACTAAGCATATATTATATTATACTAGCTTAAAACCTGAAATTAAAAATACCCTGTTATTAAAAAATCCTTTAAAAATATTTAAAATATTATAAAAGAAATTTATTAAAATTAATAAATAATAATATAAATAATAGCAAGAATAAAAAATTAAAAAAACAGGAAATTATATAAAAATATACTTATAAGCTAATAATAATAAAAAATATAAATATATTATTAATAATAATAATAATAAACTAGGAAAAATAAACTTAAATTTTATTAATTATAAAAATAAAAATTTTAAAAAAAAATTTAAAAAAAAGTTTAATAAAAAATATAATTATTATAATAAGCCAGGTTATAAAAAAAAAAACTATTATATTAAAAAAAATAAAAAAGAAAAATTACTTTTAAATAATTTACTTAATTAAAAAAAGCTTAAATTAATATTATATATAAAAACACTTATATAAACTTAAATTAAATAGCTTACTATTATAATAATTATATTATTTATAAAAATAATAAAAGAAAATTAAGCTATTACTTTAAAAAATTTTAAAAAATTAAAATAATTAAAAAAATAAAAATTAATATAATAAAATTTTATAAAAAATCTTATAATTATTATACCTTTAATATTATTATAAGTATAGTATTTATAATTTAAAAAATATTAAATATAAATACCTAGGATACTTAAAATATAAATTAAAAAATTTAAAATATAAGTGTAAAGTTAAATAATAATATAATATAAATATAATAATAAAACTTTTTTAAAAAAAAAAAAAAATTAAAACTTATTTTAAATTATTTAAATATTTAAAATATAAGAAAATAAAACTTAATTTAAATTATAAATTGAAATAATAATTATATTTAAAATAAATAAAAAAAATTACTATAAAAAAATTAATAAATGCTAGGAAATAATAAAATACTTTAAATATAAATTAATAAACCTTGTATATACTTATAAAACTAGATAATAATAAATAATAAAAAAATCAGATTTAACTTAAAAAAATTATTTATACTATTATAATATAATTATAAATAAATTAAATTAAAAAAAATATATATTAATAAAGTTATTATATAAATAAAAAATAAATTACAAGCTTTAAATAAAATATTATTAAAAAAAAAAAAATTAAAAAAATTAAATAAAATTTTATTTAAAATATTAAAATAATATAAAAAAAATTAAAAATTATTTAATTTAATATTAGAAATATAACTGCTTTACTTATAATAAAATTATTATATTAATTTTATAAATAAAAAAAATAATAAAATTTTTTTTAATTTATAATTTTAATAAAATAAAACTTAAAACTTTAAAAAAATAAATATAAAAATAACTAGAAGAAAAATATATTAAATTATTTACTTTATAAGCTAAATACCTTATTATATTTATATTAAAGAAAAATAAAAAATTATAATTAATTATTAACTATTAATAATTAAATAAAATTACTATTAAAAACTAAATCTTATTATTACTTATTATAAAAATTTAAAATTATTTAACTAGTATAAAATAATTTATTATTTTAAATTTTAAAAAAATATATAATTTAATTTATATTTAAAAAAAAAAAAAAAAAATAATATTTAAAATATATTATAAATTATTTAAATATTTAATAATATTATTTAAATTAATTAATATACCTGTAATATTTTAATAAATAGTTAATTATATTTTAAAAATATTTATAAATAATTTTATAATTATATATTTAAATAATATTTTAATATTATTTAAAACCTTTAAAAAACACTAGAAATATATTTATAAAATATTATAAATATTAAAAAACATTAACTTATTAATAAAATTAAATAAATATAGTTTTTATATATAAGAAGTTAAGTTTTTTAAATATTTAATTTTACTAGGATAAGTATAAATAAACTTTAATAAGCTTATTATAATTTAAAACTAAAAATTATTAAAAATAAAAAAAAAAATATAAAATTTCTTAAAATTAGTAAATTATTATTAAAAATTTATTAAAAATTATAATAAAATTATTAAATTACTTATTAATATTACTTACCTGGAAAAAAAAAAAAAAAAAAAAAAAAAACTTAAAAATAAAAAACTTATATATAAAAAAAAAATAAAAGAAATATTTTAAAATTTTAAAAATATTTTTTTAAGTAAACCTGTACTTATTATATATAATTTAAATAAGCTATTAAAAATTAAAATAAATACTTTAAATTTTATAATTAAAAAAGTATTAATATAATAAAATAAAAAAAAGAAATCTTACTTAATAATTTTCTTTTTAAAAAAATTATATAAGCTTAAATTAAAATATTTTATTTATAATAAAAAATTTATAATAATTATTAAAATATTTAAAAAATAATAATATTATTATATATTAATGCTAAGTATTTCAGTTTTATTTACTTAATTTGATTTCTTTTCGGACCGAATTCAGCGGCTAGAACTAGTATTTCCTTTTATTATTTACCTAATTTGATTTCTTTTCGGACCGAATCCAGCGGCCAGAACTGGATTTTTCTCTTATATTAAATATATAAATACGCAAAGTTTTTCTCTTTTCTATCTCTTTTAATAATATATATTTATTATTTAATCTTATGTTATTTACAACGGCTGTGCATTCCTTAATACGCAATGCTTTACAAAATACTATTATTCGACATACTTAGAAACACTTGCGCCGACAAGAACACCAAAAAAATAAAAAAACCCCTTTATAATATTATAAAATACGAAACGAATTAAATAATACTACATTCTTACCAAAGAATTATACTAATATAATACAAGTTAATTTATATTATGTAATAATGAAATTCTAAAGGTAAGTATTAATTAATATATAATAAAATTTAAAATTAATCTTTTATAAATTTTGTGAAATTAATAAATATCCTTACTAGGAAAAAGTAATTAAATCTGATTATTATAATAAAGGTTTAATGATGTTATTTCTTTTTTGGATTAGTGAAATATATACAGATCTGGAAGATAATAATAATAAAATGAAAACTATTAGTTAATATTAGAGAGATTTTAAAATGTTATATACTTAAGAAAATAAGGGAGAGGAAATTAAGTTATTAGTTAGCCTAGAAGTTTTAAAAGTATATACTTTATATTTTAATTATTATTCTGCTAATGAAATCTAATTTTATATTAAGTATATTAAAATAAAACTTAAACTGATCTATAATTATAATAATTAACCTGGTTTTAAGCTAGTTATGGGCGTGGATAATCTCTTGCGTGGATTAGTATATTACTGGTCTTATAACTAAAGTATATTCCTAATAGAAGATGATTGGCTTGATTTACCCCTTATAATATTATTTTAAGCATATACAGGCTGCTGGCCTGCTAAACTTGTTAATAGCATTAAAAAAGTGGGAAATTTGAATGTATTCCTGAATAATATAAACTCTAGTAATACAAATTCTGTTAATACTGATTTGGCTGCTAATAATATAATTATAACTCCTTAAATAAACTCTATTAGCATTAATATAAATAAACTGCTAAAGAGATTATATAAAGTATTATACTATAAAGATATTTATTTATGGATTATAAAGGATTTAAATAGTGGAAGAGATATACTAGTAATGGAGGTTTTTTTTTACTATTATAAAAGGGAGAATAATAAACTAAAACTGTATATTTTTATATTAAATAATTCCAAGGTTTATTTACTAATATTTATATAATATTATTTTTTTATTCTAAGAAAACCCCTTTCCTATTCTCTGCCTAATAGCTCATATTTTAGCATGTGTTATTTGAGATGATGTAATTAAGGTTACTAGCTATTAAAATGCGAAGCTATTTTTCTTTATAAAACTTTGCAGGGACACTGTAAAAGTTTATTAAAAAGAATTAAAATTAAAAATATTATTATTTTAAAAATCTAAGCGTGATGCTGCTGAAGGTTATAAAAAATCAGAGATAGATCTTATGAAGTATTTATTATATTTATTTTATTTGAACAGACTTGGTGTAAATTTGGGGTTTGAAGATAGATTGATATTATATGCCCTTTGACGTGGCACTGCTAATGCTATTCTCGGAGCCGCTCCTGATGCCATTGTTGATCAGGTTATGAGATATAATCCAATGACTGGATGTTTAGCCAATGCCTATTTGAACAGCTGAATAGGATTTAATGTCTAAGATGCTTACCTTGAAAGGGACCCGTCCGCTGACGGGCTAACTCGAGCATTCACGCATATGGGTATTTAATGTGACTAAGAAGTTCCAAGGGTTATCCTGAACGAGGTGTTAAATGACATAGAGCCGGACCTGATTATTACTGAGCTTAAGAAAAAGGTTAAGGAGAAAAAGAAATTTATTAAAGAAAAGTATAGAATAATTAAATTAGCACTAGATGAGGATAAAATTAAGTATGGTTGACTTTTTAAAGATCTTAATAAAGCAGAAAAGTTATTTAAAACTGATATAATTAAAGCTTATTAACTTGCTTTCTGTGAGCGTTTATATAATAAAGAGTTGGAAAATTAACTGAGAGGAGAAAATGTTAAGTAAAAAGCTGAGCCAGTTATTTAACACCACCTAGAAGAACGGACGCGGCTCCAAACTGTTCTCTGTGACTTAACACAGAATTTAAGTCCTATAACATTAACGGATAGAAAAGTCCAAGCTATTGACATGATAATCCTTCTCGCTTCTCGTCGTGAGATACTACAGCAATCGCCACTATCGCCGCCATCGCCGCTATCGCCACCAGATAAACACAATACAGGACAGATTCCGTCTTATAACCCAGAGCTTCATTTAAAAGACAATGAAATCTCGCTTAGGCTGAATAAAGCTTAGTGTATTTACTGCATAGGAAATGAGAGGCTATAATATAAAGATTACATGAAAATATTCCGCTGTGTTGATAATATGCGAGCTTATGTTGATAATACGCATTTCAAATTTGAAAAAGCTATAGAAAAATTTTCATGCTACCATCTATAATGCAAGCTTAAAGGCCTAGTTTTGAATGACATGGATTATTTTAAAAATCATGTGGAGAAAGTGTATGGGATAAGTCTTTGGAAAAACAAGAATCGCATAAAAAGAGCTGGCCAACAAGCAAGACACATTACATTACTTTACTATAATAATATAATAGTCTTTTTAAAAACTTAAAATTTGAAATGATATAATATAATTAACTTAAATAAATATATATATATACTTTCTTTTGCACTTATTTGTATAAATTAAATATATAGTTATATTGCATGGTAATTATCACTATTATATAGCTAGGTCACATAACCCCAGATTTCACCACCTACTTGTTTAAGCCACCGCCTACTTGTTTAAGTCACCGCCTACTTGTTACATCTAGGCATAGTTAACTAGTACGTGCATAATAGTAGCACTAGTTTTAAGTCGCCGAAAGTTTATAAAAAATAGGCGCTGCAATATAGCGGATAAGGCCTGTAATTTAGCAAATAGGCGTTGTGCCTTTATAAATTGGAGCTGTAATTTAGTGGATTATCGCTGTATTACTGTGGATGGAGAGCTATATTATAGCGGGCAGGCGCTGTATTCTAGCACTAAAAGTAATAATACTGTTACAGAACTTCACTTGTTGAGTGCTGCTTATACGCTAGATACGCTGTATACTATCTACTTGTTTAAATTATTGTTTATTTGTACTTCTTAATTTAATTATATGTTGATTCTTTTATCATTTTGCTAGTTTTCTACTATAAAATATGATGCTGTATATAGTACTTCTTCTTCAAAACAGTTCCGCATTCTTTTTCGTTTATTTTTAATTTTTCTGGGTAATATATAGCGCGGATCGCACTTATCACAATTAGCTTGGGGAACGTTAGTGCTAGGCCGTATGTATATAGGGCTAATAACCCTGCTTCCACTGCTAAATGGTCCCCGAAGTGTGCGGCCGAGGTCTAAACTATCTTGAAGACACCTAACCTTGGTATGTTTTGTAAAAAGTAGGACTAAAGGCAGGAACTCGCTAAATATTGTTATTTGTTTATTGGCATCAAGAGTTAGCCAGTTATTAGAAGAAAGCTGTTCTAGGTCAAACTTAATGCGACGTAGCGGAGTTAGTGCCGAAAAGCACTTATGGCTCTTGATTCCTAGCTCCATAGCGGCGCAACTAGTTAGATGCGAGAGCACCCAAGCTTGTGCGACACACGGATTATCCTTATCCGCAGGGTTACTGATACAAGCTCGCCAGTCCCTAAACTGAAGTTCGCTATCTCCTCCCTTTTGTTGAGGAGTCGTGAAAAGTTTGTCGCCTACAACTCCCCTTAGCGTCTGCAATAAGCTGAATAGTGTAATATATCCACTTGTCCACTTCTTGTCCTGGTGGCTAAGGGGAATAGAGAACGCTGTGAAATGGAAGGGATACCCCATAGCCTTGAGTACTTGGCGCTATATTTGGATAACCCACACAGCTCTCTCAGTTCGGCCGGCTATATCAGGGTTAAAGATGTATAGGTGAGCCTCTTTCTTTATCACCACATCTTGCCGCCTGTTGAAAATAATAGAGACCCACTGGTCCTTATCCACCTGTACTACACTCGCTAAAAACCGCTTGCTGAACTAATTTCTTAAGATATTTGATACGGTGCTTTCACAAAGACTAAAAGCGACGCATTCTTCATCCATATAGAGAGAGCGACCTCTTGGTTTAAGATAGACAGTCTTACTACTTGTAATCCGGAAGTGATGCGAAGGAACGTACACAACATCTGATAGATCGTGCATCTGGCTCCGAAGGACGGCCGTGAGCTCCCAGCCATTTGGTATCTCGCAGTCTTGAAGACGTATAATGAAATTATGGATATCCAAGAGATGTTCCCACCAGCTGTCATCTTTAATACCACCATCATGCTTCTCAGTGGCTCTATAATGCAGCTGGATATCCTGAATTGAGTCTAGTTCTTGATTTGGGATGTCGTGGAGTGTAGGCTATTTTCCGCGGACGTGGATAAAGCATGGCTGCAGTGGATATGTATCTGGAATAGTGCAAGAAATAAAGTCAACTTCGCTTTTATTAGCGCTAAAAAGCCCCCTGGCTTTGAGCTCTATAAACACTGCATATCCCATTTTCTCTGATTTACAGCCAGGGCCCCAGTTCTAAACTCGCCCTTCTGCAAGAAATCCTAAATCAGTTTACCTGTTCGCTTCATTGCTGTTTGCAAATGGCACAATAAGCTGGATAGCGTCTCTTTGGTCTTCTATTTTCAGCTACCTTTTGTGTTGTGGGTTAGGGAGAGGAGGCTATATGTATTAAAAATAGAAAGGATGTGAAAAAGCTTATTACTGTGCCTATTAATAGTCTGAATCTTTCAATAAGTTAGGAGAAAGGACCTCTTTTTATATCTATGTTATAAACAGAGATTGGTTTTTATTATATTTTCATTGTTTGATAATATTAGTGATAGAAAAGATACATATCAAAGCCCATAATATCCCAAGTCGCAACTTAATTAGCAAAGCATATGTCTATTTTAGTACAGATTTACACGATTCATACGTATTACATCTGTATACCATTCATGTTAGATAATATTTTAGATTATTTATATTTAGTAAAAATTAGTTGCATATGTCTTGTAGTTAAGCAAGTATATTAAGACAAGGTAAGTAAATATAAAGCATAACCTTGCTATATTACAGTGCATACAGCTGTTCGCACTGAGTAATTAGACTTAGGCTATTGCTAGTTTATTTATTTACTTCTGGATAAAATTATATTTTATTTTTACTAGAAATATGTAGGCTTATAAAATTAATGTTAAATAAACCTTAGAATATATATAATAAGAATTAGCCTTAGGTATTACTTATAATAGTCTAGTTCTGCTTTATATAATAACTTATATATTAAGGATATATTATATTATATAAGGCAATTATTAATAAATAGCTAAAATATTCTAGCAATACAGTGCTAAAAACAAATGTTATTAATAAAAAGTATAATAAGTTTAAATTATATAAATATAATATATTAAAAACACTTATATTAAATATTAATAATATAAGATATATTACTTTAATAACTTTTTTGCTTTTTTTTATTTTATTACTTTAAGTAATACTACCTGTGTTACTTAGACTAATATTTAGGAGGTATATTACTCTAATATAGTAAATAAAGCAGCTAGGGTATTAGGGCTACTTAACTATTAAATTATTAAGCAAATAAATCCAGGTATAAATATTAAATTTATCTTTTTTGCACAGCAGATTACAGTGCCTTATTTAAGCCTTATATCTGTGCTAGTAATATAAATAACTACTAGCTATTTATATATTCTTTATTTAAAAGATATGTTAAATACTAATTTTTAAAGCGCAGATAAATATATATAAATTAAAAAAGAAAGTTTATTTAACACTGTATTAATATTTATAATTACAGTTATAAAAATTACTTTACTAATTAATTAAAAACTATTATTAAAGTTAGCTATATTATAAAAAAGTAGTATAGCTTTAATAGCTATATTAAAATATAATAATATAATAACTATTTTATTAACTAATATTAAAGTAAAGCTAAACTTAATTTAAATATAATATAATATCTCTATAAAGCAGTCTTATAATTAATACATATAATTAAGTAATATTTTAATACCTATAATATTTATATTAACCTTACCTCTTTTTATAAAAGCCCTATTACTATAGTATAATTTTACTAGGAACTTTTACATATGTAATAAGACATAGTTAATATATATATAATACTTTTATAAAAGCCTTAGTAATTTTAATTACACTAGCGCACTTATTAGTGTTATAGCTTTAATACAGGATAATAAAAAGTATTTTTACTTGTTTTTTCTTAAATAGCTTCTAAATTACTAGCAGCGCGGGTTTAATAAGCAAGATTAGCACAGCTATTATAGTAATATAATAAGAAAAAATTATATACTATGTATTAATAAAGGAGAGGGTAGATATATTAACTTGGATTGTTTAAAATATAGCTACTATTTTTTAACTCTTATAATATACTTTTAATTAAAATAAATTTTAATATATAAAATATTATAGTTTTTTAATTTAATAAAATTATATATAAATATAAATTATAGATATAAGTTATTAATTTACTATACTACTGAAATAATTACAAGTTATTAATTTTTTACACTTGAAAAAGATATATTAGAGAATTTATTTATATAAATATATTTATTATTATTTAAATAAAATATAAAATTAATACTATTTATATTTTAATCTTATATACTATTTTAACTTTAAAGATTTAAAATAGTTATTTAAACTAGCACTGGGTAATTAGTTTTTTATAATATAAAGTTAATAATACTCTGGTAATAATAGTTTTAGTACCTTATAATTTCTTTTATTAATAGTAGCCAAGTTTTGCCAGGAGTTTTAAACTTATAAATTTACTCTTTTTAACACAGTAAAATATAAATATCTGCATGATAGTTATTATAAATGTCTAACTTATTTTTATAAAAAGTATACTATCTTTTTTTAAAGTTTATATTACTCTAGTCTCTTTTTTTAAATACTTTTATTTTATAAATTAAAAAAAAGTATTTATAAATACTTACTTATTAACTTAACCTATATAAAAAAATCTTCGGATAATCAAGAGCAGCTATCAAATAACATTAGTTTAAATATATATGTCTTAATTAGTTAGATTTAAGATTAGGTATATGAGTTTAAGAGTCCAAATTTAAATAATGTTAATAAGCTACTAAGGAAATTCATTGGTTATGGCTAAGCTAAGGCAGGTAGAATAACAAAGAGTTAGAAATGCTAGTTCTGGCCCTTTTAAGTTAGTATTTATATATAGTATAGCTTTAAAAAGATATGATATAGTAAAAGGCTAATTTAGCTAGATAAGAATAATTAGATACAGTTTTACCTGTTAGCTTTACTTTTAATAATTAACTTTAAGGCTTTACTTTGTAATTTTAATTTTACTAGTATAGCCTTTTCTTTTAAGAATAAAGCTGCTGCTATAGCTTATTTTATATAATAAACTTATATTAATTTTTAATTTAGTAAAAAGAGGCTTTTTATATGCTAAGCCGCCTGGCTAGGCCTGGCTTAGGTTTTAATATTTGCTTTTTAAAAAATAGGCTATAAAACCTTGTTAAAATAACCCTAAGATTTACTATATTAAAATTCTGTGGTTAGTTAGCAGGGATAAATATAAATGTTTAAGTGACTGGGGATAAAAGCTATGCTTTTAAAAATATTATAATTATATTAACCTTAGCTTATTGAGGAGCTTTACTTAAAGACAACAGCTAATAAACTATGGGTTTACTAATACCTAACAGTGTTAAGCTGGTAATATTTATAAGGATTAATACAGGAATTAAAGATAAAGGTGTTAGATTAACCTTATATTTTTCCGCATTAATGAGCCTTAGTTAAAGGTAATGGACTTATATCTCGCAGCGCTATACTTATGATTAAGCAGATAACGGCAGAATCGGATAAACTTTATGTTACACTGACGCGGCAGAGGGAATAATTATTAGGCGGAGCTTGATGAGCTTATATCTTAGGCTAACAGGCTGTGTGGAAGTTAAGGATCCCTTAGAGTGGTGGGTTACTTATACAGTTAATTACCTAATCATCTCTAAAACAGCATTTAATTTATTTAATTGCCTAGTATATAATAAGCAATGAATATGGGCGAGTATTTTCAGAGATAAAGGAACTGCCCTATAATACCTACTATAAACCAGGACATTACACCAAGTAATCAGCATTAAACAATAATAATAAGTAAAATATTTCTTTTTAAAAAAAATTATATTTACTTGAAATATTTATTAGTAGCTAGTAATATTTTAACTATTATTTAGCTAATAAGAGCTTTATTATATATAACACTAGCTTAAGAAGTGTATTATATTATATTATAATTTACTAGCTACTTATTTTACTCCTTTTTTAAATAGTTTTAAGTAAATTTATATAAAGTATTTATTTTTACTATTATATTAGCGTATTTTATTAGCACCTGGTAAATCCTATTTTATAATATATATTTATTCTCTAATTCGTGGTATAATATATTACGCTTATATTATAAAGCTTTTATAATATAAAGGTCCTAAGTATTTACTTTATTAGACAGCTTGTTAACTAAGTCTTCTAGCTCAAAATAATTAGAGTAAAAACTTAAAGTAAGTTGCTCTTAAGTTAATATAATCTTAATAAAGTAACGCATATACATATAAATATATGCCTTTATATATTATTTTTTCTTAGAATAAGTAAAAAAAGTATAAATAAATATTCTTTTATATATATTTAATAAATGAATATTGTATATTAGATGAATTCATGCTCTAGGCATAGGACGGTTAATAATAGTCCTATAGCTTTCTCTTCGCACCTTGTGTTAACTTCAAGAAACTCGACTTTTAGCTGCAAGAGCAGATTTTATAAGAGTTAAATTATTATTAATAAATTTGAATTTCTTAATATTAAGAATGTTTTAATTTAGTGAAAATATAAAAGATACTTTTATATTAAGATTTGTATCCTCATCGAAGGCTCTTTTACCAAGATCAAGCCAAGGCATAGTGCTGTTTACTGTTATTGTCCTATGCATTTATTATAATCAAGTTATGCTTTCTATGTAGTACCTTTTATTATACATACTTATATGCACCGCATAAGTATATATATTTCAGATCTGGACCCCAGTTTAGGTTGAACGTCAATTTGGTAATACAAAAATAATTTCGAGTTGCTACTTTTGGCCGAAATGTTTTAAAAGCTAGTGTTATCATCAATTCTAGGTTTTAGCAGTTTCAGCCAAAATTGGCTAATTTAGAGTAAACGCTCAATCTCAACTAGACTGTCTGTGCTAACACGGATATATAAAGTACAGAATGTGCTACGGTAAAATATATTTTCGAGGTAACTAAACTGTTCCACATTAGTATGAATAATTTAGAGCAAGAGCTACTTAGCCATGGATCTGACGCAACAGAGGAATCAGGTAACATGCTGTCTCTCCAATATGGACGGCTACTAACAGTGACATAGATAGTGAGTGGTCGGGCTCTGTTAGTGATTTGAGTAGTATAGACGGAAGCGATACAACAGGCAGTTTACGCGACTTCATTACTTCTGAAAACGATTCTCAAGTACCAGAGACATCGTCTCATCACAGCAGCTCAAATTATAGCAATGATTTGTTGGAAATGGAAAGAGAATTGGATCGCAGCAGATACCAGCCGCGCCGCTTTTGTGAGAGAAGATCAGCGACCTTCAGAAGAGCTCTTAACTGTAGCAAGGCTTTAAATAACATCATTGGAAGAACACACTGTATTCACGCTATTCATGTGGAAGAACTCCATTTGCTGCTATCTGTTATTAATAAGGCTATATGCATTGTAGAAGAATTAGTAAAGGTAGCATGTACATGTTCTGCTAGAAGGCACTCTGACAATTGTGTAAGCTATGGAGAAAATGTAAACATTTCGCAGTCATAAAACAAAATTGAAGGTTCAAGATAGGAGCATTAAATTATTTTAGCTCATGCATGAATATGAATAAAGAATAACATCCTGTGATACAGTATTTACATGATCTCTAGAAATATGTCCGAACGTACTTTGAACAATATGAAATATCGATAAATATGATAGAAAATGCTATCAAAACGACTATGGAGAACATTATTGGTCCAGTGGCTAGCAACAATGACGATAACGAAGAGGGAAAACAGCCAGGGGAAAACCTTCGTGAACTGATCAAGACACAGCAACATGCAATGAAGAAGCTTCCTGAATATATTGACAGACTATCAAAGTTACCGGATGGCAAGGGAAAAGAGGAGCTTGAGGAGGAGCTTGAGGGAACGGTAGGTACGGTGGTATCCTCTATGATAGTATCCTCTATCATAGCAAAAGATGGCAACCATATACAAGTTTCTGGATGGATGGGTGATGAGATTCTGCTAAAGCTCCCTGAAAATTCCATAGATCCGAGAGGCTTAGGCTGTAATAAGGATAGCTAAGCTAGTGTGTCTTAGGCAGATCCTAAGGAAGAAAGCGCGGTTCTTAATTTCTCTGTTCTTTTTATGCACTATTAAAGGCTCAATAGGCAGCAGCAAAGATTCAGCAATACAGCTGCAGCTACTAATAGTTACTGAGCGGGGTGAATAACGGAGTTTAAGCACAAATTTATAGTCAAAAACTAGCAAGAAGGGAAAGAGGGGTAGTTTCTTCTTTGGATTTTGTTATATATTCCCATTAGATTGACGGTGTAGTTGTATCTTAGCTAAGCTGCGAGGTATTACGTGGGAAAAAGTAAAGCTACATGAGAGCTAAGATTTATCGACGCGACTCGAACAGTGTGCCCATTAATAAAGTAAGCCAAAATATGGCTTCCTTACTTGACTTGGTTGACTGACTGAAGCCTTTGCTTTGCTTGGTTCGCCACAAAAAGTCCTTACTTGATGACTATTCCTAAATAGGCAATTCTATGGTTAAGATGTTTTTGGCACTCAATCGCTGCAGCAGTATGTATCCGATTGGGGACATGGGCAGCTCATCAACGTCTCCTCGTCAAGTTCAATGAGGTGAAGGCAATTACCGATTAGGAATGGCTGCTATGGCAGGAGTGGCTGCTATGGCAGAATGGCTGCTAAGGAAAATGGAGGACTTTGCCCGCCAAATTCCTCATATAATATATTCAATTACAGGGCTAGAGACGCCAATAGACTTACTCCAGGACTTCCGCAAACTTGCTGGGATTCCCTAGAAAAGATAGGCAGTTCCTGTCAAATACAGTCGGCTACTAGAGCCGAAATCATTGCGCGGCAGAACGTTCTCCTGGTGGCAACAGGGCATTCCATCGATGATCAGGGCTTAGACATTAAGCAAGTTTGTTTGGATACGAACTCAGGAATTTCAACGTTCAGATTGACTATTTATCAAAAGGACTTTAGGATACTCTCATATACTTGCTGATTCATATGTAGCTAAAAGTGGATATATTTATCCATATAATCTAAGAGATACGGGGGTAAGTATCTACAAGTCTTATAAAATATTTTGACCAAAAGTTACAATACAATACAATACAATACAATTTATTACGCCCGGCGGCACTTGAGCCGAAAGGGCACTGATTACTAATACATATAGAAGTTGCTTATATTATGTCCTAGACTCCTTAAGCCTATTTGATGTTATATATTGCCTAATCTGTGATTTTGTTTCCTTGAGCTTATAATATGCTTATTCTACAAATTGCCTAAATTAAGTTATTGTTTTCTTAACCAGGACTAAGTCTGCTTAGCAGTTAAGTATTACTGCTTCTTATGTCTCTGTCTATGGATTTCTGTAATATTATAATATTATTAGTAAACTAGCTTAGGGGCTATTTCTTAAGTGTTTAGTATCTTATTTTTGGCGGCTGAAGCGGCGTTTGCTGCGTATAGCACGGGGTGAAGGTTAGAGTTAAGTAAAGATAGGGGTTATATGGGGCAGGGATTATATATTTAAACTTATTTCCCTAGCTAGCTTATATCTAGGCGGCCTGTAGCTAATGTAAACTAGATTATCGCTTAAACAGCTCTTAAGTTTAGTGTTTATTTTTAGTTATTAAAATGTGATTTTCTTTTAAGGTAAAAAAAAATATTTCTTATTTGCATATAAGTATATTTAAATATCCCTGTGTAGTAATTTATTTATTTTTAGTACTAAAATAGAAAGTGCTTAACAGTCTTTTTTACTTGCCTATAGTTATATATATCTAATAGTACTGCGTTAATGTGGTAAAGGTATAAATTTAGTTTTAATATACCTGTTTTTAATTAAGCTAATATACTCGCCTTCTTTTATAATTATTAATTATAAAAGAGTTTTATATATTTTCCTGGCAGTGTTATATTAATACACTTAGAGTATTTTCTGATGTTTTCTAGTAGTGTTCTATTAACACTTACTTTTAATCATGCAATTCTTAACGTGGTTAATTTTATATTAAGGAATTGCTTTTGAGGAATAGCTTTTTAGCGTATTACCTTCTAAGCTTCCGCCTTAACAGTCTTTAAAAGTTTATTACTACTGCTACAGGGTAGCTATAAGAGTTTTAAAATATTACTATCTTCTTGCATTTCCTTTATTAAATTATAAATGTAATAAATATACTTTTGTTTTGACTGGTGACGTAGTTTCTTAACTGCAAGTGCCATACCCTTATTGCTCGTGATTAGTGCGATGCTGTGATATTAAAGCATATGCTATTACTGCAAGCTCTCCGCTGTAAGCGTTCTGTTCTATTCTTACGCCTAGAGTAAACGAGAAAGTCTCCAGTTTTAGTCCCCCTAGTACTGATGCTAACATCTTAACCGCTCCTCTAACGCCCACTACGCTATTTTGGGCAGAGCTGCTCACCGCAACACGTACAGCCCAGCCGATATTAACCTCTTTCTCTACTCTCTTATTAGTAATAGCCTTTACTTATTCCTCCCAGGGCGCTAGAGTAAGTGGGTGGATGGTTTTTAGTTGCTTTATTGGGATGTTTATAAGTGCTGTTGTTACCTGGTAAAGGGGTGATTAAAAGGAAGTTTTGAATTTTTAGATGTGAGAGGTTAACTTTTAAAGTGGGTTAGTGTTAGGCAAGTTATGCATATCTACCCATATCTTAATTGCCCTTTTTTAAAACTATTGCTGAGCTAGAGTAATATAGGCTTTAGCTTTAGCTATACTTGTTGCTATAGTGCTAAATGTCCTAATAATTACCTGTGCTCTTGCTTTTTATACCCTGTTAATAAGTCTTAGCAGCTTGTATATAAACCTGTATATCCAGATATTCAAAGCATAGTCTACCACCGGGGCCACTGTGGCTGTGAATAGCTGTCTTGCTATTACTGGGGTTAGGCCTCTTAATCTTTTTAGTTCTATTGCTACTACTAGTCCTTTGGAAGCTGCCATTGTAATATGTTTTTTATACTTAAGTTCAGCATCTATGATCACTCCAAGAACCTTAACGCAGCCTTTTGGGCAGACTACTTGTCCTTTGATTGTGAAAGGTGCAGAGTTATTCTTATAGTAACGATTGGCAGAACAGGCTCTACTACTTTTACAAGAGCAGATTTATATATCTTGGAGGCGTTATCTGGTTATAAGCCTCATTAGTTTTGATGTTAAAGGAGCCTATAACAGAGTATATAAAAAAAGGTTACTTTAAAGAATGAAAGCTCGCGGTATCCCTGAGAAATTACTTCAATGGGTAAAAGCTTTCTGCTTAAACCGGACGGCTACAATTCAAATTAATGGCACCTTATCAGAGATCAGAAAATTGCCCCAAGCTAGCCTTCCGCAAGGCTCTCCTCTATCTCCGATTTTATTTCTTTTCTTCAACGCGGATCTAGTATAACGACGGATTAATAGCAACAAAGGAACCATCGCATTTGTGGATAACTTTACAGCCTGGGTTTCAGGCCCAACTGCACAGAGCAACCGTGAGAAGATTGAATTGATTATCACAGACGCATTGGCCTGGGAAAGGAGAAGCGGTGCAACCTTTGAAGCTAGCAAGACAGCAATTATCCACTTCACTAGAAAGGACTTGCGAGCTCCAAAGTGGTTCGTCGGGAGCAACCTATAAACTTCCACAGCATGTGAGATTCTCTCTGCTACCACAGACTCCAGTACCTTGCCAAGGGTGGCAAGCAGCGAGATTGGACGCCACGCTTTTGCCCTTGTATAGTCTTCTTTATTAGGCTTCTTTAACGGTATGATCTTGGCATGCCTCCACTGGTCAGGTAAGGTTCCCTCTTCCAAAGACGCGCGGAAGATATTGATGACCTAATGTTTGACCACTGGCCATACTTGCTTCCAAACGATCACTGGCAGTCTATCCTCTCCAGGCGCCTTCCATGATTTTGCTGCGAATAGTTGGCGTTCCACTTTTTCCAAGGTGAGGTCGGGTATTATTACAGGAGCTCTCTGGGGCTTGACTCCTTTGTCTTTAATCTTGCTCGGCAGGGAAGGGAAGAACTGTAATAATAACTCCTCGGCTTGTTCCCTATGACTAGCGGTGGTTGATCCATTATCCTTAAGCAATTGTGGAACCTTGCTAAATGCTGTATCATCTCTAGACTTTAGGTATTTTGCTGCTTCCTAGATATTATTATTATCTGCTAAGAATTCATTTTAATGCGTCTTCTTCTGTTGCCGGATGGCATTATGATACTGCTTTGCAGCTCCTTTCGCCATCTCCTCAAGCTCTGCGCTAACTTGTCCTGACCGCCTCTTAGCTTGCGCTTAATTCCTCTATTATATGTATATGTAATGAAGTTGTGTTAAATTAGATGTCCACTATTATTTTATATAAGGCGATAGCTTAGCTTAAGGGGTTAGAGACTGAACTGCCTCTAAGACTACTAACATCAGGTTATCTGTTTTCTCTTGCACTGTGCCCTCTAACAGAATTATCCCCAGCGCATGTTTAATTCTTGTGTTAATCTCTTTCCAAGGTGCGTTCTTTAGGAGTAGTTGATTTAGTTGTTTTAAGCTAGGTGTTAAAATGTCAAAGACTGTATTAATAGCTTGATAATCAGATCCGTGTTCTGTCTCATGGATTGCATACTTAATGGTCGATGCTGTTAGTTCCTCTGAGGCTAGGACTAGGTCTACTATGGTATTAAAGTCTCCACCGCTCCATGTCTTCGTTCCTCTAGGAAGCAAGCTGGTAAGACCCAGTTCAGATATGAGGTCAATGATCTGATCTGCTTCTCCTTGTCTTGTAAGGGAGATATCGTCTCCTCCCCATAGCTGGTCATGCCGGTTAAAGTCCCCAAGCACCAACATATCTATAGCCCTACCTGATTTTCGTCTTGAATCTGTAATAATCTGATGCAGGATGTTACAGGTGTCTTGTAGGGCTTGAGTGTTTCCTCCTGGTATATAAGTTAATGTTACCAGGATTAAGCGCTCAGCGAGGCGTACGATGGCAGCTGTCATGTCCGGTGAATTAGTTAATATCTGCTCTGCATTAATATCTTTATTTACTTATAGCATACTCCGGATAGCCCATCTGCCGTCTCTTAAAGTTATAAAGACAAATTTAGTCCATCTAGGGTGTCTTATAAGGACTGTTAGTAGTTTCCTATTCTTTTACTATGCTTGTAGTTCTTGGATTGCTATAACGGCGAAATCTTAGAGCTGCTCGTCATTTATAAGACTCTCGTGTACCATGTCTTGTTTTCTTATATTTAGTTAAATTACCTGAAACATCTTAGTTATGTCGCTTAGGGAAAAGTCTCGGGCAACTTTTACTAAATGACTTGTGTGGTCCGCCACAAGGTATACACTTAAGTACCAGCGCCTGGCATGCACTATAATAGTGGCCTTTAGCGGCACATTTTGCATATACTTGATTTTTGCTGCACGAGAACGCCTTATAGCCGAGTTCTTAGCAGTTATAATATTATATGGGTCCGGCTTTTCACTTAAACACACTAGTATACACTGATTCACCAGCGGCAAGGAAATATCGTTCTTGCAATAATTTCATAGCATCACTGTTTTTGGTAAGGTATACTACTATTAATCTATATGCTTTTGTATTGTCCTTTTGGCTTAGCCAAGCTATCTTGGCAATCTGTACTTTATTCTCCTGGCTCAGGGCTTCTATCGCTCCCTTAAGGACCTTGCTTTCCTGGTTAAGGATACTAGTGCGGTTAATATTATTAACTTTAACTGGGTATAATTGGTCTTGGAGGACTCTGACCCCTAGTGCTTTCCTGATTTTAATAATATTTTTAATTCTCTCCAGTTCTTCCCCATTCCTGCTAATTACTCTTAGGCGGTTAGCATTTCATCTATCTCTAGTTACTGTGATACAGCACTAACTCGGCTGGTTACTAGACGCCCGCATTTCCTGTTTAATGGTCTTTTAAAGCACGGCCGGCGTTATTTCTCTAATATAGTCGTCAGGAACTCTGGATATGTTTACTGTACAGAAGACTAGCTCGGGGGGTTCTAATGCTACTGTAGACAAGCTCCTAGTTAAAATACTAACAGGTAATATTTTAGCAGCATTCATATATGTTTGACCAGGTGATTATGTCGCTTTAAAATTGTTTAAGGTGGCAAGCTGTTGCCGGGTCTGTTCCAGCTCATTACATGCCTGGGTAAGTTATTCTCAGACCTGTGCTAATTCTTACGCCATCTGGGACATGAACCTAGTAACTTCTTTAGCTATGCAATTTTTAAGCTTTTTAAACTCGAGCTAAAACTCTGTCTTTATAGCTTTTATTTTTTTATTAAAATCTTGTTTTAAAAGTTATTTCAGGCACTGGATTGTCTTGGATATGTTATTAGCTGCTTTTATTATAGTCCTTTTCCGTGTTCAGGTATAGCTTTAGGCTCTTTCACTGCTTTCCTCCCCTTAACCTTCCTTTTCGCGATTTTGCTAATCTGCCTTTATAGCTTTTGTAGTTCTGGCTTTTTTACACAGGGGCTGATGATATACCCTGCCAGGAGCCTCTGGCTCGCGACCTATGACAACAATAATATCTAAAGCGGGGGATTCACGACACCAAGGCCTAAATCTCCTTAAGGCGGTTACTAGGTCCCCTAAAAATATAATAATAATAAATAATAGGATTTTAGGGTGATATTTGATTATTATTCTCTTTTTTTCCCGTTTCCAGAATAAGTACATTTATTTATTTATTTATTACACCTAGTAAAAAGTTTAAAAAAGTAATTATAAACTTATAACATGTGTATATTTTAAAACTTAGCTTTTATTTTATTAAAACTTATAAGTTTTTATTATTTTATTTTTACTCTTATAATTTATTTTTTTATTTTATTATAATTTTTTATATTTTATTATTTTTTATAATAAGTTAGCTTAAAGCTTATTTTTTAAGTATTTAAAATTTTATTTATAATAATTAAAGTAATATTTATTATTTTTAATATAAAATATTAATAAAAATTAAGTAATAAATTAATAATTAATATATAAGTATTATATTTTATATATATTATTTATTTTTTAATTATTTTATAATTATTATAAAATAAATTATTATTTATATTATTTTTAAATTTAATATTTATTTTAATTTATTAAATAATATTTTTTTTTTTAAAAAAAATAAAATATTTTTTTTTTTAATTTTATTATATTAATATATTTTTATATAATATATATTTTATTTTATATATTAAAATAAAAAATATATTATTATTTTTAATTTATATTTATAAATATATTATTTAAATAATATAATATTTATTTAATAAAAAAAATTATTAAATTTTAATATATTTATTTTTAATTAAATTAAAATATTATATTTTTTTTAAAATTAATTTTTATATAATTATTAAATATACTAGCTTAAAAAAGTTATATTTATTTTTTTTAAATATTTATTAATTTTATTTAAAAAATATTTTTTACTAGTAAGTTTTTTTTTTTTAAATTTAAAATAATAAATTTTATTTTAAAAAATCTTTTTATTAAAATAACTTTTTTTTTATTTACCTGTTTTATTTTTTATTTAATTAATTATAAAAACTTATTTTTATTAAAATTAAAAATTTAAAATATTAATAAATTATTTTTATTTTATTATAACTTAATAATATTTTTATAAATAAAATAAATATATATTTAATTAAATTACTATTAAAAATTTTAAAAGTTAAAAATAATTATTTTATTAATAATTAAAAATATTATATAATAATAATTAATATTTAATAAAATATTTAATATATATATTATTATTATTAGTTTTTTAAAATATAAATTTTATTTAATTTTAAAATTTAAAATAAAAAAAAACTTTTTATTTATTATATTTTTATTAATAAATAATATATTATAAATAATTTTATTAATTTTTATTATATTATTATATATAAAATTATATATAATTATATAAATATTTTATTTTACTTTTAATTATTTAATTATATTTTTATAATTAAAAACTTAAACTTATTTCTTTTATAATATTAATATAAATAATTATATAAATTTTAATTTTTTTAATAATATATTTTTAAATTTATATATAATTTAATAAAATAATAATTAATAACTCTAGTAAAATTTTTATATTTATAATATTATTTTATAAAAAAAGTTTATTTTAAATAAAATATAAATATTAATTTAAAATTTTATTACTTATTTTTAAAAATATTTTAATATAATAAATATTAATATTTTTATTTTTATAATACTTATTATTATAATAAAAAATATTTTAATAATTATTTAAATTTTTATTTTTTAAATATAATTAATAAAAGCTATATTTTTATACTTATAAATATATATTTAAATATTAAAAATATAATTTATTATTAAAACTATTATAATAAAAAATAACTATTAAATAATTATAATAAATAAGCCTTTAAGTTTTATTAATTTTAATATTATTTTTAAGCCTTTTAATATTACTTTATTAATATATTATTTATATTTAAATTAAATATTTATAATTAAACTTAAAATTTTAATATAATTTTTAAAATAAATATTTTATTTTTTAATTTTAAAAAATTTATTATTTAATTTATTTATATTTTTAATAAAATAAATAATTATTATTTTATTAATTTTAAATATTATATTATTTTTTTATTTTTAATTTAAAATATAATTAATAATAAATTAAAATTTATTATAATTAAATTAAATTATTAAATTTATTATTTAAATTATAAAATTATTTATAAATATAATTAAACTTTTATTTATATTAATATATTATTATATTAAATTTATATTAAAAAAAAATATAAAATAAAAAATAATAAAAACTTTTATAATAAGCTTATTTATAATAAGCTTTATATTTTAAAGTTTTAATTATTAATTTAAATTATAATTATATAATTTAAATAAAATATTTTAATTTATTTAATTAATTTAAATAAAATTTTTTTTATTTTTAATTATTATAATAATTTTTTTTTATATATTTTATTATAAGCCTTTTTTATAGTAAAGCTAATTAAGCTTATTATATATATTTTTTTTTAAAATTATATAAATATATTTTTATAAAATTATTAATACTTATTTTATAAATTATTATTTATAAGCTTTAAAATACTTTATTAAAAATAAGTTATAAGTTTTAATAATATAAAATAATTTTTTAATTATTACTAATTTTAATATTTTACCTAGTGTAATTAAAAGTAATATTAATTTTTAAGCTTTAATAATTATATAATTATTTTTTTTTAATTTTTTAAAAAAAATAATTTTAATATATTATTATTAATTTAATAATATTCTTTTTTAAAAAAATATTTAAAATAATATTAATATCTTATTTTTAATTACTAGTTAAATTTATTTTTAATAATTACTAGTAATTTATTTTTATTTAATACTTTTTATAATTTTATTATATTAAATTATTATTTTATTTTTTTTATAATAAAATTTAATATTAATATAAATGTTTTTTATAATTAAAATTTTTTATTTTTAATATTAATTAAAAAAAATAAAAAAAAAAAATAATAAATAATTCTTTAACTTATTTTTTACTATTAAAAATTTAAAATATATTTACTTTAATAAGTTATAATATTTTATTAAAAATTATATTTTTATTTAATTTAAAATATTTTATAGCTTATTAAATATTATTAATATTTATAAAAAACTTATTTTAATAAATCTTTTTTTATTATTAAATAATATTATAATATTATTTAATAGCTTTTTTAATAATATTTTTAAATTTTTTTATATTATATTTTATATATTTTTTATTTTAAACTTAATTTTATTAATATATATAAATATAATAAAATTATATAAAATTAATTATTTATTATTTTTTAATAAAAAAAAAAGTTTAATTTTTAATATAAAAGTTTAAATTATTTTAAATATTATAAATATAAGCTAGTTTTTATTTTATTATATAATACTTTTAATTAAAAATTATTTTAAATTTTTTATAATTATTATATTAATTTTCTTTTATAATATATTTTTAAAATTAAAATACTTTTATTATATTTATTTAAATAATTATATTTTAAAAATTATTTTTATTACTTAGTAATTTAACTTATAATTTATTTTTATAAATATATATTTAATTATATTTATTATTAAATTTTGTAATATAAAAACTAAATTAATAATTAATTTAAATTTTTTTTTATACTAGGTTTTAATATTTTATATAAACTTTTAAAAATTATTTTATTTATAAAATTAATAATATTATTAATTTTACCTTATTTTACTTAAAATATATTATTTTTATTTTATAACTAATTATAATAATTAAAATTTTTTATTATTATTATATTTATTATTTATTTAATATTTTATTTAATATTTATAATTACTTTTTATAAAAAATAGTAAGTTTTTATTAAAGCTTATATATTATTTTTTTTTATATAAATAAAAATAATAAAAATTTACTAGTTAAAAAATTAAATAAAAGTTATAATTAAATCTAGTAATTTTATTAAAATTTATTTAATTTTTATATTTTTTTTTATTTAAAATATATTTTAAATAACTTATTTATTTTTTTTTTATAAATTAAAAATATTATTTTTATTTATTTATAATATATTATAAAAGTAATAAGTAATTAATTTTTAATTTTTTATATTTAAAATTTTTAAATAATAATAATTATTATATTTTTAATTTTATTATTATTTATTAAGTTATTATATATTTTATTTTATTTTTATATATTTAATTATATTATTTATAAAAGTTTATATATTATAAAATAAATAAAATTTCTTATAAATTTTATTAAATAATTTATATAATTTATTATATAAAATATATTTTAAAATAATTTTAATATAAGTATTATAATAATAACTTTTTTAAATATATTTTTTATATACTTATAATTTTTAATATTAAAAAGCCTTATAATTAACTAGTTTTTAATAATTATAATATTAATTTAATTATTATTAATATTAAAATTTAAATATTTAATTTAATAGTTTTTTAATATAAAAATATTTTTTATATAAAAATTAAGTTATTTTAATTACTTTTTTAAAATAAATTATTATTAAATTATAATTTTTAAATAATTTATTATTTAATTAGCTAATTTTAATAATTTTTATAATATTTTTATTATTAAATATATTATTTAAATTAAGTAATTTTTTATGAAATTTATTTAATATTATTAAATAATTAATATTATTAATTTTAATTAAATAATACTTATTTTTTAAAATTTAAATATTTTATAATAGTTTTTTTTTATAATATATTTAATTATTAAATATTTAATTTTATTTATATATATAATTTTAATTTAATAAAAAACTTTAAAATCTTATATAATAACTTAATATTATTAAATTAATAATTTTTTTTTTTTATAAATTTTATTTTTTATTATAATTTAAATTTCTTAAGTATAATATAATAATATTTTTTAATACTTATTTAAGCTAATATATTTAATAATTATATAAAAATTAATTTTAATAAAAATATAATATTTTAATTTAATTAAAAATAAATATATTAAAATTTAATAACTTTTTTTATTAAATAAATATTATATTATTTAAATAATATACTTATAAATATAAATTAAAAATAATAATATATTTCTTATTTTAATATATAAAATAAAATATATATTATATAAAAATATATTAATATAATAAAATTAAAAAAAAAAATATTATTTAATAAATTAAAATAAATATTAAATTTAAAAGTAATATAAATAATAATTTATTTTATATTAATTATAAAATAGTTAAAAAATAAGTAATATATATAAATAATAATATTTATATATTAATTATTAATTTACTATTTAACTTTTATTAATTTTTTATATTAAAAATAATAAATACTACTTTAGCTCTTATAAATAAAATTTTAAATATTTAAAAAATAAGTTTTAAATTAACTTATTATAAAAAATAATAAAATATAAAAAATTATAATAAAATAAAAAAATAAATTATAAAAGTAAAAATAAAATAATAAAAACTTATAAGTTTTAATAAAATAAAAATTAAATTTTAAAATATATATATATTATAAGTTTATAATTACCTTTTTAAACTTTCCACTAGGTGTAATAAATAAATAAATAAATATACTAGAATTAAATAAGTTTAAATAGAAGACGCAGAGCTTTATAAGAATATTATATACTTGGCGAGTAGTAATAGAATAATTCCAGTGTAGTGTTAATGGGATAGCAGTAGGAGATGCTAAATCTGCGAGGAGAAATTTACAAGCGGTTTAGTGGAGGAAGTAAACCTTGCTATGATAAATTGAGATAAATAATCTACACTAACCTTAGACGCGACTTAAAGTTACTCTTGTCTTTTAAATCAAGATCATTAAAAGTCTGTGTTATATTATCTTATGTTATGTTATTTAAATTTATAATAATATTCATTTCTAAGAGTATTAATAGTTAACTAGCAGCTAATATAATACTTAAGGCCTTCTAAATTAAAAAGTCCTTCTTAGACTTATTAAGAATCTGCTTATATACTTCACTAAAACTTATTGGAAGTGTGCTAATAATAAATGCAGCCCTTTTTAATATTTTTTTAAAGCTTCCTTGCTTTATATTATTAAATACAAGATATACCCAGAGATAAGTGTAGTAAAAAGTCTCTTATAGTTTTTTCTTTAAGTAATTCTTAATTTTGGGTGACAGTGATAGTTAATTAACTTGATATATAATAATATAATTTACCTCTTAATAAATAATTTTTAATTTTTCCTCTTCTAGTATATAAATATTTAAAAAATAATTTAGTAAACTGTAGAATTGTAATATAATTTGCTTATATGGGCGGCATATAAGAAAATATTTTAGCTTATTTTTACTGCTACTTAACTAATTGTTATAAAATTAAGTTTTTATATTCCGCATCAGGTCTACAAACTTAAATTTAGTATATTTATCCAGGGCATTAAAGATTATAATTATAAGCCCTGTTTAAGTATTTTTAATAGTATTTTATAGAATTTTCCAGAGTAACTTTATAAAGTTAATTAAACTTCGCCCCTTTTTACAGAACCTTATTATAGCATGTTTAATTAAATACAGCTTTTTAAAAAAGAGTTAATAAAGTAGTATGCAAAGTATTTAACAGGAGATGTTATAGTCTTAATCTTTAAAAAAGAAGTAGCAAATAGTTGCTAATTGTGGCAGCCCGTGGTTGATAAGGTACTTTGCTAAGACTAATTTCCTGCAGCCAGGATCCGCTGTAACTAGCAGGGGCCCAGACTCTTATTCTAACTATTTTTAGTAGTGCTTATGTTAGAGGAACTAAAGACATGTGTCTTTAACCCTCTCTTTAACTTAGTTTTTATATTATTTGTATATAGTATTTTTACTATTAAATATAAGGCGGAATAGCTGATAATACTCTTATTCTTTTTTAAATAGCCTTTTTTTAGTGAAATCTTTCTAGACTTGGAGTTGCTTTTTTATAATATTCAGGTTCTCTTCTATAACTTTATAAAGCCTTATATAAAATAAATATATATTAATATGGTTTAAAGGCTTAAGACTAACCAGATAGAACATTACTAATTTTCTTCTTAGCTTTAACCTTATTTAGAGCTATTTGAGATAAAAGATTTTTTATATATGCTGCGGCTGTTATTGCTATATAGCCCTGCTACTTTTTATTTTTATATGAGTCTAAGTAATTACAGATATTATAAATAACCAGATATGGAAAGTGATTTATTAATCCGGCAGCTTTTATTTTAAAGTAAAAAACGCTTTTTTTTATTATAAGTTTATCTTAAACTAAAGCATCTTTTATTAGTATATTTGCTAAAGTAATCAGGCTATAGTGGATCGCCGGGTTATTATTATTTTCTCCCTGTTTAGGCCGCTTAATTAAGTTTAATAAATTATTATTATAAATTATTAAGCAGTTAGCCTTGCTTTCTGCCAGGTGAATAACTAGACTTTAGTAAAGTTTATTAGAAGATGCTTTGGGTTACTTATATTTTTTTTTATAGTTTTAGTTTTTTAGCAAGTGTATTATTAACTGATTCTTGAATCTGATTCCCTTTAGACTTATGCTCTGCTATTAGTCCACTAATAGCCGCCTGTAATAACGTTGGTGTTTAATTTAAGAATCCTGTCTCTTGGAACTCTTGGTCCTGTATAGCCTTTCCAAAGTTATACTGGACAACGCTGCCCTCTCTATCCCTTAAAATGCCCACTACAACGTCACCAAGCCGGATGTCATGCTTCGCACTAGGAGCGCCGCCGCCGATTCTAACCATTAAACCGATTCTGATGTTAAGGAAACTATGCAGCATGTCTCTGGCGACGCCCGCCGCGGATGATAGTCCATATTTACTATTAGGGAGGACAGCTATTATAATGTTATGCCATCTAATCTTGCCCAGCGTATAGTTATTGTTATTATGAGTAGACACATATTTAGGCTTTTTGTGCTTGTTATCTAGAAACGCCTGGGCGGCAACGTACTCGGTAAGTATGGCGCAGATCCAACTAATAGTGTATTTAAGCGGATCAGATATGATTGTCTTTGTAAAATTCTATTTTAAATTTAGGATAGAATCCCACCTTGATGAGCTGTATATAGTACAGAAGGAAGCCTATTGTTAGTTTTAGCAGTAATTGTCAGCAATAGACTTCACCTAGTTTATAATTCCTTAGATTGGGTATTAAGGCATTTCCCCCGCTCCTTGGGCACCAAGGCATTTTCCCCGCTTCTTTGGAGTTGTAAAGATAATGAACCCCAATAGTTGCATGACCGTCCAGTGATATTATTTGTTGGCTTCCTTGGCCAATGATATCCAGATGTAATCAACGGCTAGTCCATTTTGGTCGGATTCCACTTCTGGCTCTAGATTTGCTTGTAATTCACGGAGATCCCTCGGATAACGCGATATCAAAAACTATTGATCTCTCTCCTGAAGAAAGAGTTACTCAGCTATTCATTTGGCGAAACCAAGATGCAACTGAAGTCACTCGTCTTGAGCTAGAGACAAGCAGCTATCAAAATTTTATTATTGGAACAAAAGCTGAGGGGGATGTAGCTGTTGTTGAGGAAACAGGGTCTGGCCTGATAACTGCCATCAACGGGACAGTATCAAACGCTCTGAATTCTCTTTCTTTTCAATTCTCCCTCCCTGCAAGGGGGCGGGGCCCTAAGGTTTTCGAGTTCGATTCGCCTCCTAGACCCTCTGATATATTGGACGTGACGTTTATTGAACATGATTACATCAACAATGGAACCTCTGATATGACATGGTCATTCACCGAGTCAAAGAAAGTGGAATCAATGCAAGAATGGCGTAGAAGTAGGACAGAGGAATTTTCGGCCGATGTCAGCATTACTGGTGGCTTTCTCGGGCTGGACATTGGCGGATCTGGAAGCTGGTCGGTGTCGGAAACAACCGAGCACGGTCGTACTTGGACTCAAAGCCATGACTTTTCCTGGTCCACGTCGGGTGTACTCAAGCCAGGAGAAAAGATTCGGGTTTCGGCGAAGGGAAAGTTCGGGAACTTCGAGGGTGCGTACAGTTGGTCATCGTGTTTGGACGGCTCTGATTTTTGTGCGGGGAGGTATACAGGCTGGTACAAACATTGCAACTTTCCCGCTTCATGTGTACAATCCAGTCTCCGCTGCACTTTTTTTTCTTGATATGTAGACTTCGTCCCGAATTTTCTAGTGAGCATACAGCAAAACGCAGGATAAAGGTGAGTATCCGAATCCATCTACGTCTATTTTAGAGAGGCCGCGAACTACCAAAATGGTAAAACCACCATAGACTATACACAAGACATAACAATCCCCTAACAATATGCGGAGGCTCATTACTCCGCTTTGTTACCCTCATATTCTCAAGGGGCTGTTTCGTCGTCCACAACAATGTGTGGTTTGAGGAGCGGGTTAACCAATAGTCCTGTGACCTCTTCTCCGCGGCCTTTCTTAAGCTGCTTGTATACCACTTCTAATCGGCTTATAGATAATGTAGCTTTTACTTTCATGGTCTAGCGGCTTTCCTGAGTCCAAATTGACACTTGGACGCTGTAAGATTTCGTTCAGGCAACTGATAAAGTGTGTCCAGGTGTACATGGCGCTAGGGGGGGGGGTACGGCGCCAAGCGAGATCTGAAGCTGCCCCCAGAAGGCTCTGATATTACTCCTGTGGTACTAGCTTGGTACTCCTCGGCATCACGGACCGTGGCAGCTTCATATCGCCAAAAAAGAAGTCAGGATCAACAAGTGGCGGACCGGTGCCGGAGCAGCTCCCACAGGGAGTGGGTTATACCAGTCACGGTTTTCACACTTGCACTATTTCAATTTTAAGAGGCACGCTATAGACTGATGTAGAGCCAACTCAGCCTTTCAACCAGTGAATTGCGGAGCCATTTTATATCATGGTGCTCATAAGATACCGAAAAAGCGCAGATAGTCCCGCAAAAGCGGCCGGAGCCGGCGGAGTTTGTGCCGAAATCGAAACATAAATATGCTACCCAGTCTAATAAGTAGCATGAGGCTTTATTCTATATCGCTCGCGCTTTGAAAAGTCTTTTTTTCTGTTAATAGTACAGCATACCACAATATTCAGTCACTATGGCTCAAGTTGGGGCCATCTCTGAGGCAGAATATGTACATGGATATGATGCCACTGTCCTACAAAGCCATCTGTGGAGGACGGTTGACAATTCCTGTACTTACCTGCTGCCCTACATTAGACCGTCTATGAAGATTTTGGATGTTGGGTGTGGTCCTGGTAATCTCACTTGTGACATCGCTCAAAGGGTTCCAAATGGCTCTGTCACTGGCATTGATGTAAGCGAAGATGTTATTGGTTATGCTCGAAAGATAGCTACGGAAAGACAGTCATCAAATGTGTCATTCTGTACAGGTAACGTATTCTCAATGGAGTTTCAGGATCGCCAATTCGACATGGTCCATGCCCATCAGGTGCTGCAGCATGTCGGCGACGCCTCCAGGGCGCTGAAGGAAATGCGTCGAGTCACGAAGCCTGGGGGGATAATAGCCGTACGAGATGTGGCGTATTTCCTTTACTGGCCTGAATGCGCGGAAATTGAACTTTTCAATGAACTATTTTTCAAAATCGGACGTGCTACAGGTGGCATCCCAGGATCTGGTCGAATGCTTCGGCAAATTTTCCGCGAGGCTGAGTTTAACGAAAACCATGTGTCTGTAGGTGCTGGCACTTGGTGTTTCGCCTCGAGGAATGATTTGGACTTTTGGTGTGGTAAGCAGTTATCTTTTCTTAGCTTCTCTAAGTCTGAACTTAACAATACCCCAGGTATGTGGAAGAAAAGAGTTTTAAAGTCTGGTTTCGCAGAGAACGCTCTAAAGTTGGGTTTTGCATCTCAGCAAGATCTCGAGAGGATTTCAGAAGCCTGGGGTCGCTTTTCATCTACTAAGGACGCCTGGTTCACTGTTGTTCATGGCGAGGTGATCTATAAAAGGGAAGATATTCACGACAACTGATAATCTAGGAATAGAGTGCTGCGTATCTGAGGTGTAACATAAAATTCAACAAGACTAGAAGCGGGAAGGACAGCCTGGTACTGGACGACCACCGGAAACACGAAAACTTATTTAGGCGGCCAGCACGAAGAGAAGACTATATATATCCATGCAGTACAATGCATTCTTGTGATCATCAACTGAGAGGCTATTAAGCGACTGAGCGGTAAAAGTTATTTTTAAATGTCTTTCGTCAGATTTTGTAGCCAAATTGCACCTGTAGTTGTTTCTACATGTATGAGAAGAAGACAGTGGCTTGAATGGTCATTCTTAACTGTAAGATTGACGTTGCTGACAGGATATGATGGAGGAGAGGGCCTTGCTAGGTGGGGATTATTGAGGATTAACTATGGACCGATGAGCCAATCAGGGCTAGCACCTATTATTGGAACAGGAAAGCTAGGAAAGCTAGGAAAGCTGGGAAAGCCAGCTTTTCATCACGATCCAGGAATACCAACTGGATATATAAGTTCGCTTCTTGCGCTCCGGACAAACCTAGGTCTGAGGCTTATATTGGCGGACAGGTTAGGGGATCTATGGGCAATAGTAATGACAAGTAATAAATGTCACCACTGAGGTTAATAGAGACTTATTGTATCGCACTGCAATCTTGTTGTGAATAGTGTGTTAACAACTGGCTTTCTAAGTTATCTAAATAAGCGTAAGGAATGAACTTATATATCTAGTTAACTGAACTGACTCGTTGGACTTATCTTATGAGTCTGTTGAGTCTATCGCTGGATCGATGAATGAGTTGATGAGTCGCCGCTGATTGGTCAGTCGGTCCATCGTTAATCCGGTGTGGCCTACCCTGTAGGTCCGCCCTTGCGACTATAAGAGTCAGGTCGTCAACTCTCTCCTGTAAACATTTTCCCCACTTATCAAGCTATTAGCAGCTTAATAAGCCGGGGAAATATTTAGCAGCAGCCACACACTAAATCTGCCACCCAGGCTATTATGCCCTTAACAGTACATAAAGAGGAAGGGAATTTTAAGAGCTTTATACCTTCCTTGCCGCCTAACACAGTCGGTTCCTCTAAGCTAGCTTCCTAATTACAAAGTTATTATTTAGTTTATAATAACTAGCTAATCCACTGCATAACAGCATCTTAAAATTATTATTTAATTAGCTATAACTTTCTAAGTTATTATATATTAATATTTTTCCTTATTATAAAATTACACTTTACAGGATAAAGGTAATTATTACTAGCTGCAAGGTTAATTTCTCCTTAATTATAAATTATTTTTTAAGTTAAAAAATAACTGCTACTTTCTTAAACTAGCAGCCTATGTTATTTTAAAATTATTCTTTATAAGTTAAGAATAATTATTAATTATATTATAAGATATTTTACTCCCTGACTTTCTTTTTATTACTTTTAAAAGTATATTACTACTTATATTATAAGGTATTTTATATTTTAACTTTTTTTTTAGCTTTTAACTATTCTTAACTACTTTTTAAGCACAGTTTTACTACTTAGCTTAATATTACAAATATATTACTTATAAGTTTTTAATAATAATTATAAATAATTAAAATAATTTTAAGTGTAAGTTATTTAAAATAAGCTTAATTTTATAACTTATTTTTATAAGTATAAAAGAACAGGCTATAGTTATTTAAATTATTTAAATTATAAGATATTAAATAATAAATTTTTTTTTTGCTTTTTTTATAAGCAGGTTTTTTTAAATAAATAATTTTCCTTTATTAGCTATGTGTTATAAATAATAAATATATATATATATATTTTATATAAAACCTAGTTAGCTCTGACTAACCTCAAGGCCCTATAGGGGGATTTTAGCTATTAAGCTATGGTTGTTAATTAATAACAAACAAACAAATAAACAAACAGAGTCAGGTCGTAACAGGTCAGAGATTAATTATTAACTCTACAAAGGTAAGCAAAATCCAACTCTAGCACCCCTGTATATGCTTAATTTCACTAAATTGCAAAGAAAACTGTACTAGAGTTGAATTACTCTGTACTCATAGGGTAAATATATAGTAGTGGCATTGGCGCAACAGGTTGGGTAATACCGTTATTCATTGTACTAGCTGCGTAATGCTATCCTGAGAATTGGTATTGAGAGTGTGATCGTCCACTTGATTGGCGTATTGCAACAATAGATAATGGCTGGATAACTAATGAAGTTGGTTTAGATTAGATTAAGCATTTTGACTATTATACAGCCTCTTGTACGAAAGGCATATATCGGCTGCTAATTCTTGCTGGTCATGAGAGTTACTACTTAATATAATTTAGGCTTTACTGCAAGGAATATAAAATTATTACAGTCTGTATGCCTCCCTATTCCTCCTATTTACTTCAGCCGCTAGATGTTGGCTTTTTTGGGCCTAAAGGGTTATAAATGTTGCACTATCCCCGCAAATCGAGTTCCCAATGCTCTCCGACCAATTCTGCCCCAAAACTCAGGTGTTTCTCTTCCTCCATCAATCTGAAGCCTGCATTTCTATATAGCTTCCGGGCACTTTCTAGGATGCTCTGAGTCCATAGAACGATGCGATGGTAACCGACTTCTTTAGCGAATTGTATGCACTGGTTAACCAGCTGTTTTCCTAACCCAAGTCCGCGAGCGGCAGGTTCAACAAGCAACAGTCGAAGTTTGGCGGTGTGTTCTGCTTTCTTCTCTCGGACTAACATAACCGAACCAAGAAATTTTCCGTCCCTCTCAGCGACCCAACACCGTTCTGCGCTTGGATCGTAGTGTTCAAGAAAATCTGCGGCAACTTTGGCTACCAACAGTTCGAATTGGCCATCCCAACCGTAGTCGTTGCAGTAAATTTCCGCGTGACGATGTATGATATACCCCAGATCTCCGGGGCGATGTGTTCTAATCGTTGGCATTGCCGAAACAGTCGACGCGTTGTTGCATTCCATGGTTTTAGGAAAACTATCAGTGTTGCAAAATGCCTTTAAATATGAACTGACAGTGCTTAAACAGCTTTAGGGAACTAGGATACAGGGTACTGTGGATAGCTATGCCATAAACAATGCAGTAGGCATGCGCTGGGATATATATACTTCGCTGAAATAAGAAGCGCAAGTTGAGGCTCCGGAAGAAGTGTTTGTGCGTAAGATAGCGCCAAAGCAACAAAAGCAGAGCATAGGGCGGAATTGACATTATTTATGGAGCTGAGTGCCTGCCTCTCGCCACTATAGTAAAGCCACTAGCAAAGGCTTGTCTTATAGTTTTTTAACCCCTCGCAGCCCTAAACCGCTAATGCAAACAATATGCGCCCTAATATTAATTTCTCATTGCTAACAGCTGGTATCGTAGGGCGTTTTTTATCCAGGGCTATTAAAAAATATATATTACAACATGCTGGCAATTTATAGGCTGTAACCCCACTGGAAAAATAAATATAAATTTTTTTTTTTTTTTAAAAAAAAAAACGAAAAAAAAAAAAAAAAAAGCCACATACCTACTGTAGACTGTAGATAGAAATTTTATTAAAAATATAAAAAAGCTGCGTATTATAAGAAATATTTTTATTTAAAAAAAAAATTAAAAAGATTAAAAAGCTATTTATAACAATAATTTTATTTAATTATAAAAATTGAAATTAAGGTTAAAATCCCTTTTTTAATACAAAAGCTACTTTATTGTTAAAGCTTAAATTAATTAATTTGTTTTATTAATTTCTTTTTTTGCATTTATTATTTATATTTATATTTGCTGTAAATCTTCTAAAATACTATTTGAATATTTGAAATAATTATATGTATAATTTAAATGTTATCTCAGTCCGCAACACCGAGAAATCGTAGTCAGGGAAGACAATTTGTTATTCATTCATAAATCTAGCGTGGAAAGACGAAAGACATGCACAAGCATTTCGCTCAATGCAAGAAAATATTGCTCTGGGATGTCTTAATTGGCGTTAATTTTTTTCAGATCAAGCATCGATATTGTCACCACTGGTCCATTACTGTATAAAGAACTTAAGAAAGGCTCTTCCATAGTAGTAAATAGCTTCAAAGAGTCAGCCTGGAAATAATCCCTGTGCCACCGACTTCGGCGACTTGTAGTATGCGACCTATTTTGTCCTCAACTAAGGTTGTTATCAAAAGGCGCGGTAGGGATACGGCGTAGGGAGTGTCGTGTCAAAGAACTGGAAAGAAAACTGGGGCACATGCTTTCTCGGCCCATACCGGCGGTGGCCCGTTCACTCCACCAAGAAGATTCAACGAGATAAACAGCGAATGACTTGATGCGGGCGTTACTTAGAGCACGTGGTTGAGTCGCTACAATGTGCGGCGAACTAATTCATGAAACATTTACCCAGCTAGAGACACCACCCTGGAGTCAGGGAAAACGACTCACTCCTAATTAAGAAGTTTGACGAAAGCTGTGGTCGCCATCCGGTTCCACATTGAGCCTGCGTGCTGATATGGCCCTTAAATCCAATGTCATGTTTCTCCAACCGCACTGAAGATTAGTTAGCGCAGAGGTACGGAGTATCGTTAACGCACTCTCCTTAGATTACCAGGGCTTGCTAGATCACCTGCATATTGGTACCTAACGAGGTGGATATACAAAATATTAAATGCTAGATTCAAGGCTACTGAATAATTATATTTCCATTTTATTACGTTTTTTTTCTACATAGAAATTGAAGTTTGAAGTTGCTGGTGAAATCTCGGGTGTGGGGCAAATGGGGGGTGAAGCGGACACGGATTGAAGTGGGCACGGGTTGAAGTGGGCACGAGTTGAAGTGGGCACGGGTTGAAGTGGGTACGGGTTGAATTGGGCACGGCTGAGCAATGTTTCCGATAGGCAACGCATGGTAAAATTTTCGGCTCCCGCTGGAGTGACGCTACATTTTGACGGTTGTGACGCCAAGAATACTGCCGTAGATAGGATGTTGAACACTTGGAAAAATGACTCCAAGCTAGCCTGCGGATAATTAATACCTAACGCGTGAGAAGCCGTAGAGAGATAGGGCATTAACAAGGAAGAGCCGGAACTAGATTGTGCCAATATATGGGCTACTATGAGGAAAGTCATAACTTGAGGGCCATTTATGTAACACAGATTGATAGTTGCCCTATAGGAGGAGACCCCACCGGGCGTAATAAAGTATATGTGCGTGTGTGTGTATACACAAAGTGAGTGCAAAAAGAGATGCGATGTTTTTTAATGCAATATTGTTAAAACATGATATACATAACAGGAATTATATTTTATTATACCATGGCAATAAATAATTTTTCTCACTATTCATAAGCTTAAAAGGGGCTGTATTATTGATTTGCAGAGGAACCTCTCTAATAAAAGTAACCCTAATTAACCTATTACTGGTGGTATAACGGCCAAAAAGGAGTGTTGCTCTAGCAAAAGCTTTAATATTCTGGAGGTTAGGTTCTCAGCTTAAAATTAGTCACTTCTAGTAACCAGCGATCATTTCTCCTTAGCAGTACAATAATGGTGCTATCACTAGCATAATGAATTATCTCATAACTAGTGGGCGAGTAATTTTAATTTATTATGTTATCTGTTAAATATAGGTTTCTAATTAAAGTACCCCACTTGTTATATCTAATTTATAGACTTGCATGTTTGCTACTAGTAATATATAAGAGTATTAAATTATCTTGCTTACATTTATATTACATTTTTAAAGTAACATTTAGTTTCTAGTATTTTAGCATGTGTTTAGTTAATACTAATGAACTGTTTTATACTAGCTGGTGGCTGAAGAATATATTGCACAGCCTAATTATTTAAGATTATATAACCAAATTACTAGGGAGGACAATTAAAGTGAGAACCCATTTTATAATAGTCGTGATGCTAGCTTTATTAATAGTCTATTATAAATATGAGCAGCAGAGAAAGAAAAAATCCTGCGAATTATAGAAATATATATTTAAAGAGGTAGATATAGTGACTTTTTGTTATTGACTTTACAGGTGGTGTATCACTTCTAATTAATAACATAACTTCACTTATAGTTTTCATCTCTATACTGAATTACCTCCATCTACTCTTTTATTCTCCCTGTAATCTCCCCCGCCTCTTTATTATAGCCTAATCTGCAATTTACTTTCTTCACTTTATTAAAGAACTAAATTCGTTCTCTTCAGCCATTAAAAAAGCTAATATATTTTCTTTTCATTTACATCTGCTAGATAAGTAAATTCGTTAGTAATTTCTAGAAGACTAAGTGTTACGACCCGACTCTGTTTATTTGTTTATTTGTTTATTTTTGATTAACAACCGTGGCTTAGCCAAATATCCCCCTATAAGGCCGGACAGTCGGTCAGAGCTAACTAGGTTCTATGTAAAATATATACATATATGTTTATCATTCACATCGCATAGCTAACAAAGGAAAATTATTTATTTAAGGAAACCTGCTTGCAAGAGAAGCAGGGAAAAAAACTATTATATAGTGCCTTGTAGTTCAAATAATTTAAACAGCCATGGCCTGTTCCCTTGCACTTATAAAAATAAGCTATAAAGTCAAGCCCACTTTAAATAGCTTGCACTTAAAGTTATTTTAGTTATTTATAGTTGTTATAAAGAACTTGTAGGCAGTGTACTTATAGTGTTAGGCTAGGCAGCAAAATTAAGTCTAAGAAGTAGTCGGAGACGGTTAAAAGCTAGAGAAAAGAGTCGGGGTATAAAAAGCCTTATGGCAGGAGTGGCAATATGCTCCTAGAAGCAGTAAAAAGGGAGTCAGGGAGTAAGGTGCCTTACGGCGTAATTAATAGTCATTCTTAACCCACAAAGAACAATTTTATAATAACACAGGCTGCTAGCTTAAGGAAGTAGCAGTTATTCTTCAGCCTAAAGAATAATTTATAGAGAAATTAGCCTTGTAGCCAGTGGCGGTTACCCTTATCCTATAAAGCGCAATTTTACAGTAGGGAAAATGCTAATGTGCAGCGGCTTAGAAAGTCATAGCTAACAAAAGAACAATTTTAAAATGCCGTCGTGCAGCGGATCGGTTAGTCGTTGCAAACTAAACGACTTTGCGATTAGGAAGCCGGCCTATAGGAACCGGCTGTGTTAGGCGGCGAGGAAGGTATAAAGCTCTTAAAATTCCCTTCTTTATGTGCTGTTAAGGGCATAATAGCCTGGGTAGCAGATTTGGTGTGTGGCCGTTGCTAAACATTTCCCCCATTTATCGAGCTGTTAGCAGCTCGATAAGGCGGGGAAATGTTTACAGGAGAGAGAGTTGTACGACCCGACTCTTGTTTATTTGTTTATTTATTTATTATTAATTAACAACCATAGCTTAGTAGCTAAAATCCCCCTATAGGGCCTTAAGGTTAGTTAAAGCTAACTAGGTTCTATATAAAATATATATATAATATATTTATTATTTACAATATATAGCTAATAAAAAAAAATTATTTATTTAAAAAAACCTACTTATAAAAAAAATAAAAAAAAAACCTATTATTTAATATTTTATAATTTAAATAATTTAAACAGCTATAGCTTATTCTCTTATACTTATAAAAATAAGCTATAAAATTAAGCTTATTTTAAATAGCTTATATTTAAAGTTATTTTAATTATTTATAGTTATTATTAAAAACTTATAAGCAGTATATTTATAATATTAAGCTAAGTAATAAAACTATATTTAAAAAGTAGTTAAAGACAGTTAAAAACTAGAGAAAAAGTTAAAGTATAAAATACCTTATAATATAAATAATAATATACTTTTAAAAATAATAAAAAAAAAGTTAAAAAATAAAATACCTTATAATATAATTAATAATTATTCTTAACTTATAAAAATAATTTTAAAATAATACAGGCTACTAATTTAAAAAAATAATAATTATTTTTTAACTTAAAAAATAATTTATAATTAAAAAGAAATTAGCTTTATAATTAATAACAGTTACTTTTATCTTATAAAATATAATTTTATAATAAAGAAAAATATTAATATATAATAATTTAAAAAATTATAATTAATTAAATAATAATTTTAAAATACTATTATATAACAGATTAGCTAGTTATTATAAATTAAATAATAATTTTATAATTAAAAAGCTGGCTTAGAGGAACTAGCTATGTTAGGCGGTAAAGAAAATATAAAACTTTTAAAATTCCTTTCTTTTTTATATGCTGTTAAAGGTATAATAGCCTGGGTGGCAAATTTAGCATGTGGCCGCTGCTAAACATTTCCCCGGCTTATTAAGCTGCTAACAGCTTGATAAGTGGGGAAAATGTTTACAGGAGAGAGTTGCGACCTGACCCTTATGGTCGCAACAATGGGCCTACAGGGTAGGGCCGACCGGATTAACTAAGGACCGAAGGTCCAATCAGAGTCAGCTCGATAAGCCACGCGATCTCATGGTCTCAACGCTCGACCAGCTCGATCAACGAGCCCGACGAGCCACTACGATCCAGATATACCAACTGGATATATAAGTTCGCTTCTTACGCTCATTTAGATAACTTAGATAGCCCATTGTTAACACACTATCTACAATAAGATTACAGTGCAATAACTCTATTGACCTCAGTGGTGACATTTATTACTGGTTATTACTATTGCCCATAGATCCCTAACCTACCCGCCAACATAAACCTCAGACCTAGGTTTGTCCCTTGGGAATCTCTCTAGGAACTTAGTGACCAGGTCGTCACAATATATAGGTATATAAACTCAAATATTAATGATCCTTTAGTAAAGAAGGCATAGACTATAAATTATTAGTTTAATTTTTTTTTTATAATATTTGTTAATATGAGATAAATTACATTTACTTACATTTGCAAATTTCGGCTCTATAAATAATGCCTTTGTTTCGGCGACAAGTGTTGCATTTAGTTCTTCTGTGCTTAAAGAATAATAATCTTTGGCCATATCTAACTTTTCCATATCTTCCATGGCAAATGGTTCAAATCTTCGCATTGATCCTTCAACTTCAGCTTTACGACCTTCTTGTTTCACTACCTCAGCGCGGATTATATATACGCGATCTGGAAGGCAAGGTTTTCGAAAATCGATATTCATATTGGCTGTCATTGCAACACCACTTTTAAACCCAATGCCAGCGCATAAGGCGAAAATGTCGTCAAAGAGCACAAAAGGTAAACCACCGTGAACAAATCCTGGATGACCACAAAGATGGCTGCCGATATAGAGTGCTGCAATTATACGGGGTGTCGGAAACCTTTGCACAAATAAGCGAGGATATGTTGGCAGCTTATTTTCGCCGAACAATGACCCAGCAACAAAGTGTCTTGTGAGCGTGGATGGATTCTTATTGCTGTGTAGGCGGAGCTCCCTGATTTCGCTGTCTGTATTATTCTCAGTAAGAGATGATAAAGAATGAAGATACTTGACGAGAGGCAACGATGCAATCAAACTTTCGGCGTGATTTTGCTGCTTTGAGTTACCATTATCCCTAATAGTGCTCTGAATATTGATAAACTGCTTCTTGTCGATTTTTGCAGCTTCTGTTAGGCCTGAAATTGTTTTTGCTTCACTATGTATAAGTCGTAAACTTTTGTATGATTTGCCATAAAACCAATGTTTCCGAAATATATAAGTAAGTCTATTCGTAAGGCTCACTTTATGTGAACATTGTCGCCACATGTTGCGGGGGTTCACAATACGAATTATAATTGTGTTGATGGAGATGTAAAGCACAATGATCAAGAAATTTTGACCTGGATTGCAGAATTCTTAGAGTTTTTAAAGGTTTTGGAGCGACTGCTTGCTGAGTAAATAGAACTACCGAGGTCAAAGTTAATTGTAATAGAAGTGGAGAATTTTCTAATGTATTTAAAGTTGTTATGTAACACAATTAAGTCGTAAGTATTATATTATAAAATAGTTATTATAAATTTAAAATTAAAATATACACTAAAAAGAATAATTTTAAAATAAATTAAGCAATTTTACTAAGTTATAGTATAAACCTTTATATACAGACTTATTAGAATAGTAAGAAGGAATAAATAGTATAGGTCAAATTAACTTCGGATTTTGGAAAACAATAATAATAGCACCCGAAGTCTTTAAATAATAAGGAAGCAAAAGATAGCCGGAGAAACTGAATAAATCACAAAGAAGGTAATTAAGTCAGCCTTTTTTTTTTTAAAATGTTACAAAATTGTAAACACAGGCTGGTCCGAAACCCCCCGACAGCGAGACAGCACCACTACCCAGAAACTAACAAAGTAGTGTGTCAATGTTGAAGACTTAGCAAGCAGTGGGGAATCTCGCACGATGCATTTACACTAACCCAATCACAACCAAGGTAACTTTACTAGTAGCACATCGGACCTCGGGCCTGGATGGCTTGACCAATTTTGAACCGCTTGCACGATTTATAAAGTAGTGAGGCAATACTTATACTGGTTACTTAGTTCTATCACTATTCTTATCTCTCTAATATATTATTTACGCCTCCAATGGATTTAAACCCATCGATAACTCCCGATTCAATAGCTTTAATATCATTACTAAAGTCTACAAACTGTAGACGGCCATGAGATTGAGCTAGACATATTATACTCGAAAACGCTTGAGGCGTCCCAGACAAAAGACTGTCCTTCACCAATTCTTCTTCGTTTTCACGGCGGTGGCCTTGTCACTGGCTCAAGCCTATATCCTGCTTTCTTTTCGCTGTGGATGCTTCAACTCATCGAGCGCCACTCAGCGATCACTGTCTCTCCTAATTATCGGCTTATCCCTGAGGCAACTGTGCAAGATGTACTAGACGATGTTGAGGATGCATGGAAGTGGATTCATGAAGATCTAGCATCATGTATTTTCCTAGAAACTGGCATTCATGTTGATGTTAATCGTATAATGACTAGGGGGGATAGCGTAGGCGGCTACCTAAGCCTCCAAGTCGCGCTTAGTCACCTTGACAAGATCCGTGCCGTCACAGCGGCCTATCCCCTAATCGAAGGAGACAGCCTATTCTTGACAGGCGAGAACGAGAAGACGGTTTTTGGGCTCCCTATGTTGAAGAAAGATATTATTACCGAACATATGCTCCAAAAAAAGCTAGATCGAAGAAGAAAATCATCTCAACAGATCCTCCTTGTGAATGGGCGAATTTAATGCTCGCTTTCTTACAGCATAGACTCTTAGAAAAAATTCTGTCCTCGAGATAGACGGAACTACCACCCCTTACTTCGTCTGGATGATGGTGATACCTTTCCTCGTGGCGGGGTGGCGATCTGGCAAGGAACAGAAGACAGCGCAGTGCCACGTGAGGGTCTGCTTAAACTAGAGGCCAAATTGAAAGAGTCCGATCTAGAATTAAAATTCGAGATCGTCTGGCAGCCAGCATGGATTTGACCATGCTACAAATGTAAAGGAGATTTGAATGGCAAAGGCATTGGCGAATGTGTCTCATGTATGGCTCTCCTAGATTTAGTAATATTAGAGAAGTAATATTTACTATTACTATTGCTTATAGATTTTCCTAATTTATTTACTAAATTTAGAATGTAATTTAGGTTTGTCCCTTTAGAATCTTTATATCACTATCTAGTATACCGTTCGTCACATTTACATTATATTTCAGTCTTTTTGAGTTTGACCGAGCTCCCTATGGGTCTAATGGAATTTGCGCTTATCTTTTACAAAATGAGACCATTAATGCTGCAGCCACAGCTAATGGCATAAACCAGAACGAGACAGAATCGAGTTGGCCCACTTATATGCATCTTCGTAATCTCTAACAACATCTACAAAATTAATGTTTCTCAGTAGCTATTAACATGGAATTTCTTGCTATACAGCCCATGTTTTCTTACTATTACGTGGTATTGTTCTAAGCAAAGGTAGCTTCAACTATTGCAAACATATACTCATAATGTAGAAGCGACTACACTCTGTAAAATATAAGCTTGTTATACATATATCTATAGATTTAGGGAGGGTCTATCCGGTATCCAAGCAGGCGTATTCTGTATCCAAAAAAGCGGGACAGTGTGGCTTACGGTTGAATAACCCTGTTAGTTTCCCGATGTCGGCTTTTTTAGTGTTTTACTAGGGAAATCGCTTGTAACTAAGACACACAAAAACAATAGAATATAAAATAAAGTCGTTCCACAACTAAATTGGTGTCAAACTGAAGCTATTCGCAACACCTATTTGCAGATCGTCTGCAACTATCATGGAGTCGCTTTTTGGGCGTCATTTTGAATCCGTTGAAGAGGCTAAAGTCGTTATAGACGAAACTGCTCTGCCGCTTGGCTTCAGTCTAGTCAAGCAGCGAGTCCGGCCCAATAGTATCGAATTTCGTTGCAGCAAAGGGAGGAAATACTCATCAGAGGCGAATTTAACAATTCCTGCTGCCCGGCGGCGTAATACAAGCTCGCAGAAGACGGGCTGCCCGTTCAGGCTTGTTGTAGCTCGGCAGAACACCTTGAGTTCCTGGATTATTCGCCGTACTCGCAACGACAGTGCTAATGAATATAATCATGAATTCCTAGCGTCAGGAGCACATTCTATATACCGGAATAGGACCATTTTAAAGAGAAAAGAGAATATAATAAATCTTTATAACGCTGGCGTCCCACTTATTCAGATTCTATTAAAAATTCAACTTGAAGGTGATGATGATGTCAAATGCATTACTTGCCATGACATTTACAATACTATATAAAGGCATCGTTAACAAGAACTGTCTGGGCGCATAGAAATGCAATGGCTTTATGACCAGCTTTATAATACAGATTCCTATTACTATCAGGACCTTAGGGATTAGGAAAATTAGCTTATAGCATTATTTATTGCCCCAAGATCAGGGATTGAGCTTCTTTCTCGTTTTCCTATGGTTTTATTCATGGACTGCACCTATAAGATGAATAAATTTAATATGCTTTTATTTAATATCACCGACGTTATGTCTTTTAGGAAAACCTTTCAAGTTGCAGCTGCATTTCTGCCAGGAGAGACTTAAAGATACTATAACTGGGCTATAGGAAATTTTCATGATATATTTGAACAGTTTGAGATTCTGTATTCAAAGGTTATAATAATAGATTGGGAGCTTGCTCTGATGAAATCTCTAGACTTATATCCATCCACAAGTGCAGCAGCACGCTTATTATGCTGTTAGCATGTTAATATGAATATACTAGCAAAAACAAAGCAGCTTTTTCCAAAAGCTAGGTTTAATAAGGAAAAGAACTGTATATAATGGGCGCTAGAATTCAAATTATTCCTTTAAGACTGGAATAACCTCGTTGCCCTCCCCCACTAAAGAGGAATACAGTAACTGGCTGCAGGTTATAATGAAGCCAAAGCCTGGCCAAAACGTATACCCAGCTGAGGCCCTGCAGTATATTACAGTAACATGGCTCTGGCCGTGGAAAAAGAAGATAATTTACTATTATGTTAATCAAGAGCAGCACTTTGGGCATACTACAACCTCAGTCACCGAGTTAATGCACTCATCATTAAAGAAATTCATTACAAGTAGACAACTATGGAATTAGTGAATATTCTACAACTTGAATGTTTGACTGATAGGCATATTGGAGCCAAAAACAATCTTGAGATCCGCATCAACCTGATTTCTCCAATTACCACGCTTCAAAGTCATTCCGCGGTACTTCTCCACGAACCATGCCTCTGTGACCAGTTTGGCTACTTCATTTCCGTCTTGAACAGCATCGATAAGGAGCATTAGTCCCTGTACGATATCAACTAGGCAGTCCATAGCAGCACGAGACTTCAGTTCTGCCTCTTCTCTGCTTACCCCTTCGACTGATGCTTTTAGATCAGCCCACCATTGCCGGACCTGATCGTGCTGCGTGCGAAATCCTCCATACTTTCGGATTTGTTCTAAGAGTGTGCTAATCCACGCCTCCATAGTAGCCATTACCGGCTCTCGAAGTTTACCATGTAGCACTCTCAAGATGGAGTCGTCCGCCATCATGTCAGTGGTGCCTTCCCAAATCGGCATTACGTTGGCATCGCGATAAAGGCGGGCAATGTTGAACTGCATATCCTCGTTCTCCAAATATCCAACGCCTCCGAGGCATTCCATGCACTCTTGCAAACCGGATATGGCAGTTTTTGAGCAGTGCCCTTTAAGGGCGGGTGTCAAAAGGCGGAAGAGATTGTACGCCATTGCGATATTACTTAGTCCAGGTACTTTCCCGGCGGACGAGATGTTGGCTCTGTTTTCTCCATTAAAAGCAACAATCTGATCCTGCTCAATGACTCCCAATAAGCCAGCGACTAGGAAGTTGAAGAGCACGTTGGCCTTGTATTCTGCGTGCATCCGCGCAAGGGTTCGCATAAAGGCAGTTCGTTCCCACAACGGCCTCCGACCGACCAACCTAACCCGCGTAAATGCCCGCACGATACCAAGGCCTCTACCCCAGAGACCAATTGCTGTTGCTCCATTGTGGATACGTGCGATGTTGAGGACTGTGGCAATTTCCTTTGTGCCACGGCCATCTTCGCCGACCAGCCAAGCACGGGTACCTTTAAGTACGAGTTCTGCTGTCGGCAGAGCCCTAGTGCCGAGCTTATCCTTCAATCGCTGAATTTTCACACCGTTTAGCTCGGTGTCATTTCCAAGGATGTCTCGTTCTTTTAAGGTTTTTCTCATAGGAGCGAAGAATGCACTAACTCCCTTAGGAGTTCGCGCCAACATGACCATCATATTGCAATCAGTTGCACTGCTGAACCACTTAAACCCATCAATCTGCCATGGGCCCAAAGCATTCCCATCGGTAGCCTTCGCAGTCAGATTTCGCCCAGGGTCGTATGTTGCGACTGTTTCAGTCATACTAACATCACTTCCCCCTTGCCTCTCCGTCATCCACTGCCCTGTCGTCCATGCAACAGCGGGATCCCTGCTGATAAGCCTATCGTAGGCACTTCGAAGGACTTTCTTTTGGCCCTCAGACATGTCAGATTCGGTCAGGTGTCTTCGTAACAAGGCAGCGACACCATCCGACATCAGAGATGGACAGTTGACCCAAGCTGCACTACCACACCAGAGCGCATACTTGGCAAAGTGGTAAACTCGAGAGTACTCAGCATAGTGGTTTTCGTACGGAATAGCAACCATACCCTCGGCTTGGCCAAGAGCTTGCAGGTTTCGCCATCCCTCGGTAGTGATTAGGTCGTCACGACGACGACCCCAGGAGTCAAATGTCTTGACGTAAGGAGTGTTGCGCTCAGCATCAAGGACCCAGCCAAGGACCCTTGGGGAAAGAACTTTATTGCCAAACTCGTCCAGGTCGGGGGTGATGCGTTCGAGAATGTTCCCGGGAACAAATAACGCTAAGGCTCGATTCAACGCAGTGTCGTCATGGAATTGATTCTGTACGTCGGGGGGCGTTTGAAAAAAGCCAGCGGTCGAGCTTGACGGCAATGAATGGGGATTAGCATCTATCGTCGGGTGCACTGGTACCATGTTGATCACTTCGATTTCTTAAGACTGCTCTGTTCAATCAGTGGGGAGAATGTAGCATTATTCATACTGGGTGAGAAGTGTTGTCGTGTGCTGGCCTATTTATATTCTCCAAAGGCCATCACAAGCAAACCAATACTGCTATTACTTTCCTTAGTGCCACGGCCGACCCAGAAGGCAAATATAGCGAGAGGCACCTCGGGCCGAGTTAAGCCGGCAAGAGTAGCTCTTCACAGTTCTTTCCCTACCAACTTATCCTTAAATATATCTTTCTTCGATATCTTAGCTCACACTATCCATTCGGGCCTCGGATAAAGCATCGGTCTGGCACTAATTGGGTAATAATTTCTTTAATAGTATTCTATGATTAGAAAAACAAGACATATTCAGCAGTCCTAACTAATTCATTACTGTCGGTTGTCATTTTCCCCAGCTGCTATTCCACATAGTTGGGTTAACTAATGTTATCCATACCTATAGCGCTATCTCAACGCCGAATTTAGTCCTCCGTACCGTATTCTCCGCTTTGTAACAGCCCTAACCTCAAACGAAGGCAAAATATGCCACTACGAGAAATTGCAAACTAGGTGCTACGAAGATAACTATGGTACCGTTAGGCCTATGCCTTCGAAACTATATTCTAAGAGCTATGGACGACCAGACTCGAGAGTCACTTCAATAGTATAACTACGATGAATACTAGATGAACTGCAGTTATCTCTTAGCTTAATATTGCTGATCCTTGAACGTTATGATGGAGACACCAACGCTACTAGAAGCAGATCTAGCAAAGTTCTGAAAAGTTCTGTCGATATCGAACATTTTCTGACTCCGCCATCCAGAGAACTGCAGCTCGAACATTTGCTATTGTTTCGATCATACCACGACCACCTCCAACGCATTAGCCAAGAACAGGGAAGGGTGCAACTGGCCTACTTGATTGCTTCCCCCCTATTAGCTGAAAGGCGTTTGTTGATTAACTGACGTGGACACGGGTTGAGCGGGTACGGGTAGAAGTGGGCACGGTTTGGAGTAGGCACAAGCAGGAGTGGTTGAGTGGCTTCTTGGCTGTCCCACTTTGTTCTCCACCGGACACGGGTGGATTAGCAGATGAGTTCTCCAAAGCCAGTACTGTCTCAATAGGCACTGAGGGGTTACCGAGTTTTATGCTGGTTACCACCGAGGCCTACAATCGCTGGGCGAAGTGTGTTCACTTGGTGTCCTATTAGTGAAATTACATACTACATCTAATCAAACGGAAGTCGCTAGTAGTTACTTTTGGTATATGGCCTATATATATTGCTTGGGTAATAAGTCGTGGGGCATGTGAGTTTTAAGAGGTCTCAATTTCATTTTTCATCTCATGTTCAATATAAAGTTTTGTTTGTAGTATCAAGCAATACATTCAAATTATTCTAAATAATTATTTTTACTATTTTCAGAGGCTCTATAAATGTTTTGTCAAGAGCAAGGGAACGTACGGTCCAGCGCTGCCGTCAAATCAAACAAATCAAATCTGGTACCCAGATTTGATTGTTTGATTCAAAAAGCATGATGAATCTGATTGTTTGATAAATTTGTCAAATATTTGATAGATTTGAAGCTATCATGACCTCATATTTCACATAACCCTAAGAGTATCCCTATTATCATTATCTATTTATAAATCGCTGCTTGTTGAATCTATTCCAGGGGAATCCCCAAGAGAAATAGCATCTCTATAAAGCCAATTCTTCAAGCATTGAAGCTTCTCTAATGTATCCGGCTGCAGCGAGTGCCTTTGTGATGATAATGTCAACTTTGCAAGACTAAATTCCCTCTCACAATCAGCAGCCATTGCAGGAATTGCAAGGAGGTCTAGAGCTAGCTTGCTGAGCGTTGGAAACGATGACTGTTGCGATAACCACCATTGAATTGGATCATCAACTTGCTGAGGGAGGTTAAGTCGATCAAGCTCTGAACCATCATCAGATAGCTTTATTGTCATACTGTTGAGCCACTGCTGGTATTTGCTATCCTCGCGGCGGTGCTGGATAATAATCCGGCTTTGTTATTGAGCTTCAGGCTGTTGGTTTTGTTCCTGATTATAATTACAATGATACCAACGCTCCCAAAAGTTAAGAAGTCCCTGTTTTGCATCATAAAGCCAAGTTAGCTGCTCTTATCACTCCATCATTCTTCTAGCCAACGAAGACTAAGGCCAGCATGTAAAATAACAGCTGCTAAGAATAAGGGTGACTCTTCAAGCTTAATATAATATTCATTTAGCTTTTGCCACGCATTTGTAATCGATATACGTAAAAAAGCTTGAGAATCATTTTGTAAGCTAGTAAGTCGGTGCTGTTGAGTTGAAGGGAGATATTCAGCTTTTGAATGTATAGGAAGAGCGCCTGATATAGGAGTTTGCATTGCCTTTCGGCCTCGCCTTGGCCGATGTGATAATACCGATTGCATTTGACTCTGTGATAGCTGGATCTGGTCATTAGTAGGCGCCGTAAAAAATGCCTTCCAACCTTCAAGATCATCAAGCAAATACTCAATGCCAGTCATAACTTCCCAAAGCTGGCCGTAGCCATCTTCTCTGCCTAGTCCTTGGCACCGCATTGTCTGTAGATAAAGAAGCTGAAGTATTTTATGAATTTCCACAAGAAGCCGCCAATCCTCTGCTAATAGGATATCTTCTTACGGGAGGCGAAGTTGGCTATTCTCTTCAAGCTGATTCTCAATTAGAAACGCCCGAATGTGCGTTTGCTTGTCAAGGGCGCAGCTAATCATCATATACATTGAGTTCCACCTTGTATCATTATTTATAATGACTCCAAGCTCTTTATCTTCCAAATCTAATGCCATAGCGGCATTTTTGAACCGTTCACTTCGTTTAGTTGAGCTTCTAATGAACTTGACGATATTCCGAAGCTTTCCAACAGCGCCCTTCTTCCTCCAATATTGAAGGTCATCATCAAAACGGCCTGTGAAGTCAAGAAGTTGTGACTCTTCCTTAAAAGCTTCATTATCCTCTCCATATAAGATAGCCCGGCCAACTAGATTTAATATATGCCCATAGCATCTCATCCGCCGGTCAATTGCATCAGATACTGAGATTAAAGGGTCAATTTGCGGGGATAGATGCTGTGCACAAGTATCGTTATTTAAAGCATTATCACCAATAATAGTGCCAAGCTGATTTTGAATATTCCACTTTTAAGCTATAGATAGGATTGTAGAAGCAATATTTTTTCCTGTATGAGAGCCAAATTGCTCTTGAAGTGATAGGAGGCGCTGCTCCCGCTTCCCATTAGGATTAATATAGTGGGCAGTGATAGCAATAATAGAAAATCGATTTGGGGAAGTCCAAAGATCAAAGCCAATGTGGATCTTTATTATTGTGTTATGAAGCTCTTTTTTAACCTCTTCTCTCTTAATACTAAAGATTTGATCAAGATTATTCCGTAAGCTTGTTCAGCCTAGAGAGAGGCTATTAAATAATTCAGGATTAAGCTGCTGTAGAAAGCGGCGAAAGAATTTACTCTCAAAGATATTAAACAGCATGTTTTTTTTGATAATAAATCCAACTGCAAGCTCTTGTAATGCCTGCACTGATGCCTTTGATGTGAATATTGTTTGTAATCGCTTTGAAGGAGGAGCAGGATCATCAGATTCGGAACTTCCGGAGGATTGTAAGCTAGATCCTTCTATAATTCGATGCCGCCGTCGAAGATGATCTGTTGCAGATGAAGTTGCAGATGCCTTGAACGGCTTGATGCTATCGCCACACTCGTCACAGCGGCGGCAGACCCAGAAGACCTCGCCTAGCTTATTTGAATCCAGTATCTCGCGTACAAATAGTCCTTCGCTTTTGATCCAACTTGTGCGGCCCCTCTGGCCCTTCTTTGAGATAAGATTTTGAAGAATAAAGCGGCGGCCGTGCCAAGTTGCTGTTGGCAAGCTTTTTATAGAATCGGTGATTTTGGGATTGTATTCTGATGAAGATACTGATGTTGTACTAAGTTGTGATGTAATATTAGGAGGCCTAGATGCCTCAAAAACAGTCAGACTCATGATAATCAAGTGTTAAGAGAAGAACTTGAGATTATGCCACCGCCCTTCAAGTTCGTGACGAGATCTTGCAAGCATTTCGCGTTCAGCGCGCGCCCCCCTCCCCGACTAACCTTTATACAATAAATTACATAAATGCCTATCAGCTTATTGGTCAAGCAGTATTATCTGTGGGGCTACCTCAAGGGAGATTGTGGGTTCGATTCCCACATAAGCTGTTCATATTGCCGATTGTGAATTTCTGGATCCACAATCGGCAATATGATTTTTTATAATATTAGCCCGGAATATTTTTTTTCCAGCTATTTACCCTATATTTGATATATATCAAATCTATCAAATATTGTGGTGGTTGGATTTGTTTGTTTGATAATGGGAATAGCTTCAATTTGATTGATTGATTAATAGATTTGATTGATTGATTAATAGATTTGATTGATTGATTAATAGATTTGATTGATTGATTAATAGATTTGATTGATAGATTTGATTTGACGGCGGCCTTGAGGTTACGTACCTATAGGCTCAACACAATAACCAACACTCCTACCGCAAGCCGGCTCGCTCTCGCCCTGGTTATAGAGACCAAGGAGCGAGAACACGTCAGGGAACTATTTGATCTAGCCTTTGGGACGAATTTTTTGAAGGAACGTCGTTGTCATGATAGCTAGGGATCATTTTGTGAAGAAAAACAGGTGTTGTTTCTTTTTGTATCCAATACGAAGCGACTTTATGGAGGGCACCTAGTAGCAACTCTCCACTGTGCCTACTTATTATTTATAGATTTATAGATTTATAGATTTATAGATTTATAGATTTATAGATTTATAGATTTATAGATTTATAGATTTATAGATTTATAGATTTATAGATTTATAT
>NW_028145163.1:86695-97709 GCF_050947405.1 Trichoderma evansii
GATTTTATTACCTATATAATTATCTCCTGCTTATAAGAATAATATCAAGAGCTATACTATATTCCAATAGTTACCAGCAAAGGGCGCAGCTATCAAAAGCAATTATCAGAAGACCAAACATCGTAGTGTACAATATCAGTAGTGTCATAAAATAACCAAACGCAAGCTGCCTCAGCTTGCTTCCAACTAATAAGGAGTTATGATTGACCTCTAGATAGCTCAATTAAGGGCAAACTTCACTGTCAATTTTATCCATAATTGGCCACTTCGTGATATCTTCTCACTAAGCTACCCATCTACGCATATGTCTGTATTTGATTCATAGTATCCGTTTTGGGACTGTAAATGGACCCTCATTCTGGATGATAAGCCGCTCACGTTCCTATAGTGTGCAGTTCAGCCCACTAGCTAGTCTTCGCGTCTCGTTTGTTGCTTGGTCTGCTCTGACAATCTGCTATAGTCCAGGAGGCTCCAAAACACTTCCGCATTCGGATGAGGGGTCGGATTTGTATATAGCAACGGGTTGATCATAGCCGCTGTAGCTGCAGGGTCTGGACTGAAGTTTTCCAAAGCCCGTGCCTAGAAGACATTTTGAAACAGCATGGTTAGCTATGTGAGCTTCGTAGTGTGGGTATAAGACGAATCATGAAGTCAAAACGCACCATGAGTGGAAATTGTCTCCAACGACCAGGACATTGTTGGAGAAACTGGAGTGATGATTCATACAGCCTCCGTGCGGTCTGCCGCACAGATAGATCCTCGTCATTCTCAAAAAGACGGTGGGTAACGCCAGCAACTACTGCACAATAGCCTAAGAAACTAGCTAAGCATAGACGCCTGTTCAAGAGAGCATGCAGTAAATATGTTAAAGCTGTTGCACTTTCGCGGCTTCTCCGTAGAGTGTCTCGGAGAAAGCTTGGCGGTATAGGCGTTTTAGTCGAGCAAAGCCGGTGGCGAAGTAGGAATGGATGATGTAACAAGCAATGGCATAAAAAGTATAATGCATATGAAAAGCATACAAAGCCTAATGCTGGCCCCCTCTTGTGCTCGTTTTGGATCTTTGCGCAGGCTTGGTCTAGAAATAACTCGAAACCGGCAACAGCCACCGGGGAATAAGATTCAAATACTAGGAGGCTAGAGTAGATGGCCGCAAACTGACTGTTAAATTTCCAGGGCAATTCTCCTTGAGTCGATCGTCGAAGATAATGCCTTTCAATTTGACCCAATGTTGAGGCGAGGAGACTAAGTAAACCAGCATACCCGACTTTGCCAAGATCTTCGAGGTTACCTATAAGGTCCGTGAGTTTTTTCTTCTCCTCGGAAAAAAAGTCGCATGCGTAATTGATTGGGTCCACAGGAAGATACAAAGTGCAGTCAGCATCCTGAATCGTGGGTACTCGATCTGGGCTGGAAGAGACTATTCGATCTAGCAGATAGACGGACCAAGCCGTTCGTCGATGTTCTTCTTGCTGCCAGAGAGATATAGACGCATTCGGCTCTGAGAATAAGTCTAAGGCCTGAGCGTAGCGGACAGAAAGGCCAATCTTTACCCAGGCCTGCTTACATCTGCCCGCTGTGCTCGATAAAAGTCCCTCGTCAGCTTTTGCCAAGATTAAAACAATATCACTGACCAACATGTGATATAGTTAACAAACAGCAGTGATAATATACCCTTTATTCTTGAGGCTTCTTGCTTTAATTGGAGAGTGCACTGGCTGGCGTTTCTTACCACTAAAATCTATGACGGAGAGCATATTGGTCGCTTGTACTGCATGTACAGTCATAAAATCATCCTCCCGGAACATTTTTTCTTGTATTTCAGCCCATGCTGATGCCGCAAAAGCGTCGGAGAACTCGGTTTGCCTCCCTTGATAAAATGGGTTTTCGGAAAAGCCTGATGCAGCAGCAGCCACCGCCAGTAGCAGCCACGACGGCAGCGTATTTTCAGAGAGCCGGCGACGAAAGCTAGTCTCTTGAAAATAGCAATACGGTTGACAATGACAGTATTGGAAGTAGGTATCGACAAGACTTTGAAGTACTTCCGGGTCTGGCAGTTGCAGAAGCCCTCTTTGATCTGTTGGTGGACTAGACGCCACAAATCCGTCTGAAGGAGCCACAGTATCCCAAATATATTGAGAATAATCAATGTTGCTAATAGACGACGGTATATCTCTATTTAGAGCCGAATTAGCAAGACAAATAAGAAGTAATATTGAAACACAATAGCTAACCCTATATGATGTAGCATACTAAACTGTGACTCAATTGTAGCCACTCTCGAAGCCAAAGTACTGCCCTATTGATTTAGCGGTTAGTGTTGGAGGGCTGATTACAACAAGTCAATCTCACGGCAATCTCCGTTTGATCCAGTAGTGCTAGTGGCAACTGTGCATGTTCGGGATACAAATTTGCCTCCTCTGGCGGGAAAAATAGCCTGTCATCGTACTGACAGTCTTGCTGAAGCCTGACGCAAAATGCACATGCGGGTCGTTCCCCAGAACATCGCGTCTTCTTGCGGCTGTGTCCGGGACCTGTATTAGCACCATCGCGATTGTGTTAAAAGTCGATGAGAATGGGTCAGAAGTGGCAGGATCGTACCGGCAGTTCAGGCAGGCCAGGCGGATACGCTTTGGTTGCGGGTCGTCCATTTTGTGTATGGTACATCAATGGCAAAGTGCTATTAACCGCTGGCCAAAAAACAACAGGGAAATTGAGAGGGCAGTCTGCGAATTTACTTTCGGTGAGTGGTCGGAAATCGACCAGGGTAACACTGTCTGTGAGTTGGTTTTGTTTTGCTGCGCAAGTGCATGCCATAGAATGCTATATTATACCCCGCACCAGTAGTGAACCCACCGCTTACAACATAACGGGGGTTTTACTTGGTTTTTATTTAGAGTTTATGGAAGGGTTTCATGCCTCAGGCCGCATAAGACAGAAACTATGATTAATAGGGTAAGTTACTGTTTATCCAAACCAGCTGGTACAATTTGCGGATATATCTATAGATTTATACAGCCTAGTTCACGATTAGTCTCCATTTGGCAATAACAATCATCTAATTTTTAGATCAGTCGCTTTTAGCCGAAATAGTTAAAATGCAAGTGTTAGCTTCATATACACCGTTTAGTAAATTAACACTATTCTGCATGGACCTTAAACAACCAAAAGATGAACTCTCGAAAGGAGAAGTTTCTCATCTAGATCAGAGTAGTAATATCGTCGGCATTTGTAAAATATCCACTGAATCACTATATAACCTATTCCATTCCTGGCAAGATTCACCTTGATGTAAATAAAGTCGACTAACTTTCACTACATACAATCAAAAGACTTTGTATCTACAAATTTGGTTCCACTGCCTTGCGCGATTTCTTTTCCTTGTCTCTCAGTACTCTTCTAAGGATCTTACCGGTTGGGCTCTTTGGAATAACCTCAATAAATTCAACTCCTCCGGCCAACCATTTATAATGCGCTTTATGATTCTTGACGTCCTCGCGGATTGCTTTTGCTACCTCCGTATCTGCTTTTTGGTTTGCCTCCTGTGACTTGACAACGAAGGCTTTAGGAACCTCGCCGGAATGCGTATCAGGGACTTGAATCACAGCACAGTCGGAGACGTATGGATGTGTAAGAAGATGTGCCTCTAGCTCCGCAGGAGCGACCTGCAAGCCCTGTAGTAACGCATTAGCGAAATTATTAAAATTAGATGGTGGAGATACGTGCCTTTACTTTGATTAACTCCTTTATCCTATCAATGATAAAAAGATGCTCATAACCATTTGGAGAGAGCCGGACTACGGCCTCGTCTCCCGTCCTTATCCATCGGCCTTGATGATCCCAGATAAAAGTATCCGCAGTGGCTGCATCGTTATGCTGGTAACCAAGAGTTACAGCCGGCCCTTGAACTAGTAATTCACCTGGTGTATCATAATTCGTGACCTCTTTTCCATGGATATCAACAATTTTGGCTTTAATACCCGGAAGAAGTGATCCTGCAGATCCCGGTACCATATCGGTCTCGCTAGTCGAAGTGACGCAAACAGCTGTCTCAGTCATCCCTAGATCTCCTTATAAGTCACTACTATTTGAAACTATCCAAAGTAATTCATACCGTAGATTTGGCCAATATGCCATTTTGGATACTGCGCAGAAAGCGACTCCATTGTTTCACTTGCCAGAGGTGCTCCTCCTGTATAGATGAAACGTATGCTGCTCAAGTCATAGAGTTTGCACTTATCATAGTTCGACACCATCTGAACTAATATTGGGGGGGCGATGTTGATCTGTTCGATTTTGAATCTCTGGACAGTAGTTAACAGCGTCTCTAATTTGTATTTTGGGAGAACAATAACTTCATCGCCGCGGTACGGAGCAACGTGGGCCATCACCACGAGACCATAAGCGTGACTGAATGGCAATAGGCCTAGAAGCGTTTGTGAGTCGATTCCTTGCTGCTTGCGGTAGGAGCTCTCATAAGTGCTTAATTGAATGATGTTCGCGATGATGTTGTAATGTGAAACCATAACAGCTTTCTAAATTTACTTAATCAGATAAAGTCTTGATCAGAAAGATAAAAATACCTTACCGGAAGCCCGGAGGTTCCGCTTGAGAAGCACAGATAAGCAACCTGTCTCGCACCTTGGCCTCTTGACCACTTTTTGACACCAAGATCAGATAATGTCCTACCTTCCAAGACGAGATCCTCTATTGTAGCTAATTCTGAATCTTGTCTATCATCTGCCATTGGGAGGATGAAAATTCTGTCGATGGCTATCCCAACTGCTTTTGCTGCCTGCAGCGCAGTCTTCGCAAGGGCATTGCAGGTAAAAAGAGCTATAGCATGCGACGACCGTAACTGATACTCCAATTCTAATGCTGAAGCCGCTGGATTTACTGGTGTGACAATTCCAGATAAGCGGTGTATAGCGTGGGTCACGGGAGCGTAATCGATCTTGAAAATGTCAGTGAGGTATCAAATATTGGAACAATGAGGCGTTGTATCTGACGGTGTTCAGGGAGAAGATTGCCATCACTCTCTCCCATTCCGAACTGTCATAGTCCAAGTTTAGTCTTTTTGAAATTGCTCGAGCCAAATAGAGTTCTCGTTCTACCACCTCCAGGGCAGTAAAAGTTTTCCCAGTCAGGCCACAAGTGAAGGGATTTCGAGTTGTCGCCATTGGATATCGGCCATAGCTATCATCGCTCATGAATTCTGCAATACTGATTGAATCTGGAGGATCTGCAATACATTTTTGTGTCAACATTGGAAAGTACGGATTCAAATGGAGCTTACCAATGGGCATCGAAGGAACCCAAGACGGTGAATGAAAGACCATGTCGGCAAATGTAAGGCGGTGCGAGTGTGAGTGAAATTTAGATAGCCCTTGAACAGGTTAGTTCCTGAGACGAGAGGTACCGATGGATTGCACAACCGGCATATATATTATACACAGTCTGTCAGGCCGGGCTGCCCTTCACGTGCGTAGTGGTTAATCCGATGGCAAGCGTATAGAAGCTAGCTCGGCAAAACTGAAGGTTTGGCTGACCAGAGACTCTACCCCCGGCAACCGGCATTCGGTTTAAGGGCAGCCTAACCAAGGTTAATATGCTACTCCGAAGCTTACCGAGGAGAAGTAGCTGCTTATATGCCCCTCTTCTGGAATTGACTGTAAGTATATTATGCTATTTTCTAAAGGAAGCTGGCTGATAACTCCATTTCGCCTTTATTCATGGTAGATGGCTGGACAAGAACTCAGTTGTATATGAATCTCTCTATTCTGCGGTCTACCATGGTGTTCCCCGGTTCCAATGACATATAAACATTTAGCATTAGTGTGTGAGTAATGTAAAACGTTTAAAAGCTATTATATAGGTCAGCTTTTAAAAGAAGCACGCCATCTAAGAGATCTTGTATAATCATTGCAATTCTTATTTATTTCTCATACGCCTAGCTATTAACTACGAAATGCATGATAACATGTTGCCCTCCTCAATTGTCTCTACTGAACTACCAACGGTTTTTTTAATGCCCTTTGGGCTCGCTTCCAAAGCAGGATAATCCTCCTGCAACTCATCAATCGTATAGACCGGCGATGTATCATGAAGACTTCTCTCAAAAAGCGAAGAGTCAGACATGTCAGCATCGCTCAGAGATTTTCCTCCTGCTGGTAGGCCCGCAATACTCATTCCCATTTCCATGAACTGGGACATACCATTATCTGGAAACCCACTTGCTAGGTGTAAATGAATTTGTTCTTCAAGGTTACCAACGAACGCTTCATCAAGCCCGAAAGGATAGCTCTCTATCTTAGAGGGAGAGATTAAGTCAACAGGATGATGATTCGTAAGGTGCCCTTGAGGCGTATTTGAAGCGCAGGTGGTATGACTGGAGTAGTTCTTCCCGTACACACAAGGACTGACGGTAATAACTTCTGAATGGCGGACTTCAGTAGCAAGCACGTCTTTGATATTGCGAGGAAAGTCTCTTTCCCTTGGTAACCGACCTTTACTAAGACTAAAATCTAATGCAAGAGCCAAACGAAGATATGAGGCAGGTTGGCTCGCAAACATGTCAGCCCAATTGATACCCTTGAATTTAGCTTTATCGAACTGGACAGCAGCGACAGCATAGCGGACGATTTCAAATATCCAATCCACAACGTCATATTGAGGCCAATACGTCTGCATTACCTTGACAAGGGTTATAAGCTGGCGCCGTTTTGTGGCATCGGCTCTATGAGAAGTGTTTTCATTCTGTGGCGATAATTTGGCATCTAGAACACTAAGTGCAAGAGGCAAAATGGTACAGCCAATGGCAGAAATTGGCAAGCAACGGATCAGCCCAAACCGAATGAGCTCATTGTGACACTCTGTAATAGCTGATATCGCAAGTTCAAGTTCAGTTCGAGTCTGCAGTAGTATTTCGAGGTCTGCTGCATGAGGAAAATTTTTTTCGTTGCCTCCTTGCAAAAAGACATGGAGCATCTCGTAGTGGCATAATACAACCCAAGATGTATGGTAGTACATATACATGAAATTCATGTATAAGGTGGTAGTATTATGTTCAATAAATCGTTTGTCACCTAGCCCAGGCGTGGTTCTCGCGCTATTTTGTGTCTTTGGGAATCTTGAGGTTGTAGATGAATGCCACCTTTCTAAAGAGATCTTGCAAGCACAAATCCTAAGATGATTCTTCTGGTTACTTGCATACACGGAGTTATATGTGCCATCGAGTGGATAGGCCAGCAACAGAATATCTGTTAGTAAAATGTACAGCTCGATCCATTGACTGAGGATATCTGCCAGGCGCCTCTTCGTAGGAGAATTGTACACCTTGGATCGATTGAATTCATCCGAGAGGTCTGTAGCCTTCAAAGGATCGGTAGTGAAATTGAAATGATCATGTGTAATCTGTATAGGATGCCTAAGAAGGAGGCCTATGGATCGATCGCGTATAATACAACACCACCATACTCGTTTCAAAGTGTTTCGCTCTGTCTCCCAACATGGTGATAGGTTGGAGTAGAGGTGTGCCTCTGCAAGTCTAGCGTTTTCGATTGCAAGACTTAGCCACGATATTTCCGGTTGTTTGGAAGGCGCTAGCGATGTAAAGGTGAGCAGCAGGGTCGCCTGAGAGATAACCAGGGGCGATGCCTCTATTCCCATATTATACAGGAGTTTTGTTCGTCGTAAAAACGTAGCTCGCATCGACCGAATATCGGAAAAACCAAGCGTGCAAATGGTGGGTCGTGAGACGAAGGTACAGGATGTAAATAGCATGGCCTGAAGTAGTAATAAGGAAATGCCTTTCGGAGGGTGATCGGTGGCACCGTATACTTCCCAAAAATCTCCCTCGTTGAGCAAGGGCAAGAAGGGGTGTACGCGAAGGAAGTATTGCTGAATGAAATCATCAAGAATAGGGCGTATCGGAACTCGGAAGCAGCCTTGTTGCTCGAGAAAATTGAGGTCTTCGTATGGCATGACGCGAATATTAGGAACAGTGAGGAATGGATAGTGACAATAGACCACATTCGCGTTAGTCAATGACAGCCGATTAGCAACCCATTTGCTTTTGGATACCGAAATTTGGAATGGTAATTCAGATTCTGGCAGCTGTGCGAGAAGATAATTCACGCACTCGGCGTAACTAGGCTCTTCTCCCTTGTGTTTTGAAGGCGATAAAACAGAAGTAGACGCAATATCTTCAACAGTTTGCTCACTGTCATCCTTATCATGGGTATTCCCTTGATAGAGGGCAGCTAAGGCGCAGGGCCCCGTGTGACGTCCAATCCTCCCGCCATTCTCCTGTCCACTGCCTGAAGCCGAAACCAAATTTACCTCTTCATTTGCGGTAGTCGTGGTTTGTTGTATGAGCAGTAGAGGCAGGGACGTTTCGGTGGCAGATTTGGAGTCATATTCGGTTGTGCGTCTATCCTTTCATCAGCCGAATAAATTTCAGGCATTTGAGTAAAATATAAACTAACTGTTTGATTCTTGCCCTTGCTGTAACGATGCAGGTCTCGTTGTCTAGGCGACAGTTCAAACATGGTCGGCCACTTCGAGACACATCGCACCGTACCTTTCGAGCTCGACAGCATAGACATGCTCTGCTCGCCCGCTTGCGGACTTTGATAGACCGTTTCGTGTTGCACATATTGAACACTTGGTTCGCCTCTGCGGCTGTGTGAGGCTCCATTCCAAATCACAAGGAGACTGCTAGCGGAGTCGAACAACCATTTGCGTCTAACTCAAAATTTTGGTTTACTTTGTCTGTTTGTTTATTTTTTTTATTTTTATTTTTTTAATTTTAATTTTATTTATTTATTTATTTTTTGTTTGATTGCGTTCTTCTTGAGTTTGCGATGATAATATAACGGGGATTAAAAGTCATCCAGCTATTATAAATAGAGCGTGGGGGAAGGCAAGGAGGCTACTAACTGAGTCAGATCACTATTTTACAGTCGCGGCAAAGCGGGGTCAGGCTCAGCAAGTATTTTGTGCGTAATCTCGTTCTTGCCATATCAAGTTGCACCTTTTAGTACGAGCATTTTTAAGGGTTCCTTCGCGGTGGGTTGCAAGTTGCTGCCGTACTAGAAGTGTTTATATTTCCATTAGAAGCTATGCCAATATAGTTTCAGTGAGTCACGGTGCGCGCCCTATTTCTTATATAGCAGAGCGATAAATCTATAATTTTTGGGGCACCTTATACATTGGGGCTTACTCACGACTTTTTGCGTGCGCAGTCTATATTAGAGAATCGCTGATATTTGTGTCTCGGATGAGAACCGCTCAGCGCAGAACGCTGATGACAAAAGTTTGATATATCTATTTCTCGTACTTGGAAATATTAAACGTGCGTATAGTTGATTAATCTCAAGAGTCGTAAAATGACTGTCCCGTGAGCAACTATGTTACCTGGACGAGGCGACGAATCTTAAAAGCCAGATACTTAAGTGGGGATAGTGCCGAATAAAGTGGGCACGGCAAGGCGGCGTATCAGACATGGAGACATAGCTGTTTGTGGTTAGTGTGTTCGCCCACATACCTTTCCGTTAGTTAAAATTTCTGCAACCTAGCCGTTCCCACTTGCCGCCCCTCGTCAGCCGACCCCGAACCACCTGCACCTGATGCCGAACGCCGAAAGTGGGCGTGTTTAACCGATGACAAGGTACTAGAACTGTGATCAGAGTTGGAACTTTCGTCAGTAGTTTTTCGTTTTCGTTTCGTTTCGTTACTAAAAACCAATTTGGTTTTCAGTTACTAATGACGAATGTTATTAGTTTTTTTCAGCCTAGTAACGAAACTAATTTAGTTTCGTTCCCAATAGTAAAATACGAAATTAATTACTAATTTAGTTTTTATATAACTAAGCGTATATATTAATATAAAATATTATAATTTTAACTATATAATTTTATATTACCGGTATATATAATTATTTTTATTGTATTATATAAGCTTAGGGTTAGGTTAGGGTTTGGTTAGGCTTTATTTAGTTGCCAAAGCTATTATGCCTATACTAATTTTTTCTAGCTAACTAGCTATTACAGGAAATAATAAAAGAAATAAAAGAGATAAAAAGGATAAAAGGAAATAAAAAAAAATAGGAAGAATAAAATAAAAGAAATAGGAGGAATAAAAAAAAATTAAAAAGAGAGGATAAAAGAGATAGAAAAGATAGAAAAATAAAGGGAAATAGAAAGTAGAAGAGATAAAAGAAATAGGATAGATAAAAGAGATAAAAGAGATAAAAAAAATAAAAAAAGATAGAAGAGATAGAAGAGATAGAAGAGATAAAAGAGATAGAAGAGATAAAAGAGATAGAAGAGATAGAAGAGATAGAAGAGATAGAAGAGATAGAAGAGATAGAAGGGATAGAAGAGATAAAAGAGATAAAAGAGATAGAAGAGATAGAAGAGATAGAAGAGATAGAAGAGATAGAAAAGATAAGCTTAGCTTACTATACTTTTCAGGCTTGCTTTTGCTTGCGCAAATGCTCTCTTATAGCTTCCCAGTTAACCTCTGGGATACTAGGGTTTTCTTTAACTATAGAAACTGCAGAAACAGCCCTGGTTTTAGTTAAGATAAGCCCTATAGAGGAATCTAGCCAGCTTGCTGCAACAGGTCCTATTAGCTGTTAAAGGCCCTTGTAAGTCTTGGCAGTCTCCTTTTCTATTAGCCCTCCGGCTGAGAAGATAAGAGGCCTGAAAAAAGCTCCTAAGGAGCTATACTTCCTGCGTTTTTCTTCTGCAGCCTCGGCTAAGGTACTATAGGTATCCTGTTTAACAGATTCTTTACTAATAGCAACAACTTGAACATCGTAGAAATAGCGGCTATTTCCTAGGGTAACTGAAAAATCGGCTCTTAGGCTATCTCCCTGGCTAACCTTGGGCTCTTTCTCAACTTCCAGATTAGCCCGGCTAGAGAGTGTATTAATAAAGGCTCGGGTTATCTGGTCATGGCGAGAGGTCCACCTTCGGCTGGCACCTTTACAAGTATCCTCGTGGCCTAAGGC
>NW_028145162.1:0-97422 GCF_050947405.1 Trichoderma evansii
AAGGCTCTTATTAACCCCATCCCCCTAGCCTTGGATTCCGAAGAAAACAGAGCTATTCTACGCGAAAAACACCCAATCGGGCTTAAAGACCCCTTCCAAGGAAAGACTAGGCCTAGGCCAGGCCAGCCTATCCAGCAGAAAGCTATTCTAGAAGCTATAGCTTCTATAAATAAAGAAAAAGCTCCTGGCCTTAGCGGCTGGACTAGGCCTCTGCTAGACTTATCTATAGCTAGGAACTCTTCTGTTACAGCTTTCCTGCGCCTGCTAGCAGATATGATTAGGCAAGGCACAGCCCCGGGAGCAGACCTGCTATGTGCCTCTCGCCTGATCGGCCTGGAAAAGCCTGATAAAGGAATAAGACTTATAGCTATAGGAGATATGATTTACAGGGTGGCCACGAAAGCTATCCTGATTACCTCCTTCAAGTCAGAGATGCTATTACCTAATCAGCTAGGCGTTAGCAGCCCGGGAGGCGTTGAGCCGGCCATCTTCCTGCTAGAAGATGCCATCCAGGGCCTGAACAGCCATAGATTTCAAAAGCTAGCCTCGCTAGACCTAGCGAACGCCTTTAATTTTATAGATAGGGGTTCTATAGCCGCTGCAGTAGCTAAATACACACCCACCTTCTATAAAGCCGCAGCCTGGGCTTATAACAACCCCTCTCTTCTAGTTACAGACCAGGGAGCTATCCTAGCCTCAACCCAAGGAGTCCGCCAAGGAGACCCTCTAGGGCCCTTCCTCTTCTCCCTGGCCTTCAGGCCCACCCTGGAGCACCTTATCCAACAGCTTCCAAATGCAATTCTAATAGCCTACCTAGATGACTTATATATCCTAAATAAGGACTCTACCAGCGTATTAAAAACAGCCAAGGAGGTTTTCCAAGGATCCCCTCTAACTCTAAACCTAGCTAAAAGCCAGGAAAAAGACCTAGAAGACCTAAGGAAAGAGGGATTAAAAGCTCTAGGGTCTTATATAGGTCCCCTGGGGCTTAGAAGGGCTTTTCTACAAGGAAAAATTAACAGCCTTGCTAAAGCTCTCAAGGCCCTGAAAAACCTACCAAAGCAGCACGCCTTATTGCTGCTAAGAGGCAGCATTCACCTACTGCTCCGGCACCTACTAAGGCAGCTAGACTCTATAGGCCTGGAAGACCTGTGGGGAGCAGCAGATAACTTAATAAAGGAAGCTATAGAGGCCCTAGCTACCAGAAGCCTAGGGGATAGGCCTCCTAGTAACCTGAATCAAGACCTGATAGCATTGCCTGCTAGGGACGGGGGCCTAGGAATCCCGTTGCATAAGGAACTAGCTTACGGGCTATATCAAGCAGCAAGGGAAGCCTCGAGAAAAACGCTAGATAAAATCCAGAATAACCTACTCTCTGATCCTAGCCTGCGCCCTAGCCTAAGCCCTAGCTTAAGCCTAGAGCCAGATAGCTCTATTAGACAAGCTAATCTAGCTAGCTCTAAGCTATCTGCTTAAGAGGTCTTAATAGAGGCTAATAAGGAAAGACTTTGAAGACTTGAAAAGTCTTTGCCTAATAACCTGCTACAGGCTAGGCTAGAAAATGCTAGCTATCTAGGCTGCAAGTGGCTAAGGGTCTTGCCAATACAAAAACAACTATCTTTCGCAGACCCCGAAGCTACAGAAGCTATTAGAAGCCGGCTATTCCTGCCTATCAGGCCTCTAGACTCTCCTTGCAGCTATTGCGGCTGCAGGGTAGCCTTAGGCCACGAGGATACCTGTAAAGGTGCCAGCCGAAGGTGGACCTCTCGCCATGACCAGATAACCCGAGCCTTTATTAACACACTCTCTAGCCGGGCCAATCTGGAAGTTGAGAAGGAACCTAAGGTCAGCCAGGGAGATAGCCTGAGAGCTGATTTTGCGGTTACCCTAGGAAATAGCCGCTATTTCTACGATGTTCAAGTCGTTGCTATCAGCAAGGAATCTGCTAAACAGGATGCCTATAGCACCTTAGCCGAGGCAGCAGAAGAAAAACGCCGGAAATACAGCTCCCTAGGAGCCTTTTTCAGGCCTTTTATCTTCTTAGCCGGAGGGCTAATGGAAAAGGAGACTACTAAGACCTACAAGGGCCTCCAACAGCTAATAGGACCTGTTGCAGCAAGCTGGCTAGATTCCTCTATAGGGCTTATCTTAACTAAAACCAGGGCTGTTTCTGCAGTCTTTATAGTTAAAGAGAACCCTAGTATCCCAGAGGCTAACTGGGAAGCTATAAGAGAGCATTTACGCAAGCAAAAACAAGCCCGAAAAGCATAGTAAGCTAAGCTTATCTTTCCTATCTCTTCTATCTCTTCTATCTCTTTTATCTCTTTTATCTTTTTTTATCTCTTCTATCTCTTCTATCTCTTTTATCTCTTTTATTTCTTTTATCTCTTCTATCTCTTTTATTTCTTTTATTTTTTTTATCTTTTCTATTTCTTTTATTTCTTTTATTTCTTTTATTTCTTTTATTTCTTTTATTTCTTTTATTTTTTATTTTTATTTTTTTTTTTTTTTTTTATTTATTTTTTTTTTTTTCTTATCTTTTTTATCTTTTTTATTTTCTTTATTATTTCTTTTATTTTCCTATCTTTTTTATCTCTCTTATTTCCTTTATTATTTCCTGTAACAGCTAGTTAGCTAGAAAAAATTAGCATAGGCATAATAGCTTTGGCAACTAAATAGAGCCTAACCAAACCCTAACCTAAGAAAGAGCCCAAGGTTAGCCAGGGAGATAGCCTAAGAGCCGATTTTTCAGTTACCCTAGGAAATAGCCGCTATTTCTATGATGTTTAAGTTGTTGCTATAAGCAAAGAATCTGCTAAACAGGATGCCTATAGCACCTTAGCCGAGGCTGCAGAAGAAAAACGCAGGAAGTATAGCTCCTTAGGAGCCTTTTTCAGGCCTCTTATCTTCTTAGCCGGAGGGCTAATGGAAAAGGAGACTGCCAAGACTTACAAGGGCCTCTAACAGCTAATAGGACCTGTTGCAGCAAGCTGGCTAGATTCCTCTATAGGGCTTATCTTAACTAAAACCAGGGCTGTTTCTGCAGTCTCTATAGTTAAAGAGAACCCTAGTATCCCAGAGGCTAACTGGGAAGCTATAAGAGAGCATTTGCGCAAGTAAAAGCAAGCCTGAAATGTATAGTAAGCTAAGCTTATCCTTCCTATCTCTTTTATCTTTTTTATCTTTTTTATCTCTTTTATTTCTTCTATCTCTTCTATCTCTCTTATCTTTTTTATCTCTTTTATCTTTTCTATTTTTTTTATTTCTTTTATCTTTTTTATCTCTTTTATTTCTTCTATCTCTTTTATTTTTTCTATTTTTTTTTTTTTTTTTTTTATCTCTTTTATTTCTTTTATTTCTTTTATTTCTTTTATTTCTTTTATTTCTTTTATTTTTCTTATTTCTTATTTTTTTTTTTTTTTTTTTTATTTATTTCTTTTATTTTTCTTATCTTTTTTATCTTTTTTATTTCCTATATTATTTCTTTTATTTTCCTATCTCTTTTATCTCTCTTATTTCCTTTATTATTCCCTGTAACAGCTAGTTAGCTAGAAAAAATTAGCATAGGCATAATAGCTTTAGCAACTAAATAAAGCCTAACCAAACCCTAAATTTAATAAAATATATTTTATAAAAATTTTAATATAATAAATATTTTTAATAATAAAAAAATTAAAAGTTATAATACTTAAATAATTTATATTAATATTAACTTATATTAATAAGCCTTATTTAAAATATTAAATTAAATTAATAAAAATAGTTATTTTATATTAAGTTATTTAATTTTATATAATTTATATATATTAGCAGTTTACTAGTAATTAGCAAGTTATTATAGTTAAATAACTAGTAGATTAATAAATAGGAATCCTGTTATATAAGAAACTAGTTTACAGGTTATATTAAGTAGTAAGGGAAGCCTTGAGAAAAATACTAGATAAAATTTAAAATAACTTACTTTTTAATCCTAGCCTGCGCCCTAGCCTAAGCCCTAGCTTAAGCTTAAAGCCAGATAGCTTTATTAAACAAGCTAATCTAGCTAGCTTTAAGCTATTTGCTTAAAAGGTCTTAATAAAAGCTAATAAAAAAAGACTTTAAAGACTTAAAAAGTCTTTGCCTAATAACCTGCTACAGGCTAGGCTAGAAAATGCTAGCTATCTAGGCTGCAAGTGGCTAAGGGTCTTGCTAATACAAAAATAACTATCTTTCGCAGACCCTGAAGCCACAGAAGCTATTAGAAGCAGGCTATTCCTGCTTATCAGGCCTTTAGAATCTCCTTGCAGCTATTGCGGCTGCAGGGTAGCCCTAGGCCACGAGGATACTTGTAAAGGTGCTAGCTGAAGGTGGATCTCTTGCTATGACTAGATAACCCGAGCTTTTATTAATACACTCTCTAGCCGGGCTAATCTAGAAGTTAAGAAGAAACCTAAGGTTAGCCAGGGAGATAGCTTAAGAGCTGATTTTACAGTTACCCTAGGAAATAGCTGTTATTTTTATAATATTCAAGTTATTGCTATTAACAAGGAATCTGCTAAACAGGATGCTTATAGTACCTTAGTTAAGGCAGTAAAAGAAAAATACTAGAAATATAGCTTTTTAGGAGCTTTTTTCAGGCCTTTTATTTTCTTAGCCAGAGGGCTAATAAAAAAAAAGACTACTAAGACTTACAAGGGCTTTTAATAGCTAATAAGACCTGTTATAGTAAGCTAGCTAGATTTTTTTATAAGGCTTATTTTAATTAAAACCAGGGCTGTTTTTATAGTTTTTATAATTAAAGAGAACCCTAGTATTTTAAAGGTTAACTAGGAAGCTATAAAAGAGTATTTGTATAAGTAAAAGTAAGCCTGAAAAGTATAGTAAGCTAAGCTTATTTTTTTTATTTTTTTTATTTTTTTTATTTTTTTTATTTTTTTTATTTTTTTTATTTTTTTTATTTTTTTTATTTTTTTTATTTTTTTTATTTTTTTTATTTTTTTTATTTTTTTTATTTTTTTTATTTTTTTTATTTTTTTTATTTTTTTATTTTTTTTATTTTTTTTATTTTTTATTTTTTTTTTTTTTTATTTATTTTTTTTATTTTTTTTATTTTTTTTATTTTTTTTATTTTTTTTATTTTTTTTATTTCTCTTATTATTTTTTTTATTTTCTTATTTTTTTTATCTCTCCTATTTCTTTTATTATTTCCTATAACAGCTAGTTAACTAGAAAAAATTAATATAAGTATAATAACTTTAGTAATTAAATAAAGCTTAACTAAACCCTAACCCTTTACTACACTTCTAGCTATTTTATATATAAACTTTTTTAATAACCTTGCTTAATATTTATTATTCCTATCTACTTTTTTATTTACTTCTTTTTAACTTTACTTTTAAAATCTTTTTAATACAAATTTAATTTAATTTACTTATAAACTTTTATTCTAGTAATATACTTATTATAAAACTTGCTTAAAGCTTAATTTAAATTTAAAATAAAATTAGCTTTAATATTAATTTTAATTAAATAAATATTATAACTTATAAAAAATATATTATATATTAATTAAAATAAAAATTTAAAATTAACTTACTTTTAAATTAAAATTAAATAATTAAAAATTAAAGTTTTTAATTTATATTTTATTAATATTTATATTTTATATAAGTATAAGTAAATATTTTATTTTTTAAAATATTATAAATATATTTAATTATTTAGAAAATAAATAATAATTATTTAATTTTAAAAGTATTTTAATTTTTATAAGTTAATAATAAAAAATATTAAGTTTTTTTATTTTTATTATATAATTATTATAATTATATTATATATTATTATTTTATTTATAATTCTTTTTATAATTTTTTTATTTTTTATTAGTATTTTTATTTAATTATTATAAATAATTAATAAAATTAAAAATTTAATAAAATATAATTTAAAAAATTAATAATACTAGTTACTTATTAAATATTTTATTATTTATATTTTTATTAAATATTTTATTATTTAAAATATATTATAAAAGTTTAAAAACTTTATATTTATTATTATTTTTAAATAATTTAAAATATTTTAAAAAGTAAATATTTTTAATATTTTTTTTAATAATATAATTACTTTTAAATTTAAAAATAAATTATTTACTTTTATATATTTTTTTTTAAAAAATAAAAAATTATATTATTTTTAATTAATTTAATAAATTTTTTTTTTAATTTTTAATTTAAATTTATTATAAAATTATTTAATAAGTATTAATTTTTTTTAATTAATATATATTACTAGGTTTTAAAATAATATAATATAATTTAAATACTTATTCTTTTAATAAATATTAATAAGTTTATTTTTAATTATTTTAATTTTTTTAATATTTTATTTAATAATATTATTATATTTAATATAATTATTTTAAATAAGCTTAAATTATTTAAAAATAAATTTTAAAAAATAAAATATTATAAAAAATATTTTATTTTATTTTTTTTTAAAAAATAATAAAAAAATTTTAAAAATAAATTTTAAATTATATAATAAATATTTAAAATTTAATAAGCTTATTATTATATATAAATAAAAGTTAAAATTTAAAAATAATTTTAATATTTTTTTTTAAAACTAATATTTTTTATTATTTTTATTTAATTTTTTAATAAAATTTTTAAATTATTTAATAATAAATTTATTTTAATTTAATTTATTAATAAAAATAATATTTTTATTTTATTTTTTATTAAAGTTAAAAATAAAAATATTAAAATTATTTAAAATTATTAAAGCTATAATAATTTAATTACTTAAAAAATTAAAAAAAAAATTTAAATAAAAATTATTATTATATAATATTTTAATTTATATTATTTATATAATTAATATAAAATAAATTTTTAATTTATAAATTTAAAATTAATTTATATTAATAAAAAAATAAGTTAAATTTTATAAGTAACATAAATTATATAATAATAATAATAATATAAATATTAATTTAATTATTATATAATTATTATATAATAATAATTAATTATTTAAATTATATTTAATAAGTATAATAAATAATTTTATATAATAAATTATTTTAAATAACTTATTTTATAAAATATTTAAGTAGCTAATAAATTTAATATACTAGTAATATAAGCTTATTTTATTACTATTTTCTTTTAAAATAAATTAAAAAATTTAAAAAATAATATATTAATAAATTTTTTAATAATTATATTATATTTAAAAAACTTAATTTAAAAAGCTATATAAGAAAATTAATAAAATTAAAAAAATAAAAAATATATTTTTTAAAATTTAATAAATAAATATTTATTTTAAATACATTATTATATTTATTTAATTTATAATTAAAATTAATTTAAATAATAATATTTAATAAATATTTTATTATTAAAAACTTAAGTTTAATTTTAAAAATAAATTTTATTAAAATAAGTTATTTAATATTTATATTTAAAAAAAAGTTTTTAAAATTATTATAAAAATAATATAAATTAATTTTAAAATAATTAAAAAATATTTGATAATATAATAAATAAAATAAGAATTTATAATAATAATTTTATTAAAATTATTAAAAATAAAAATTATAAAATTATTTATAAATTTTTATAATATAAATAAAATTTTAAAATTATTTTTTTATAAAAATAAAAATAAATATAATATTTATTATAAATTTTTTTTTATATTAATATTTTTTTTTAAAAAATTAAAATTAAAATATTATTTTTATTTTTTTTTAAAATAAAAAAAGTAATTTTTTTAAAAAGTTTTTATAATTACTAGCTTAAAAATAATAGTAATAAAAGTTTTTTTTTAAAAAATTAAAATAATAATTATATTAGTTATTATTTTAAAAACTTTAAAAGAGGTTTATAAGAACTAGTTAAAGGATATTTTGTTTAATAACTAGTTAAATAAAATAAGGTTTTTAGTAAGGCGGTATTTAAAAGGTGGGGTACCTGTAGAAGCTTGAATTAAAAGCTTTGAAGTATAAGAAGTCAAAGCACCTGAAGGACAGGCTTAATGGACGAGACGCAGAAAGGTACAATGTGCTCATTCAGAGAGTTGAGAAACGTGCTGCAGAGAAGGCTGCCAAAGTGGCTTGCCTAGTTTAGCGACAATTTGATTATGCACATACAGATATTCTCTCATTCAAGGGTGACCAAACGCTAAGGGGCGTATTTCTTGAATATACTAAGTTTGAGGATCATGAGATTTGCGTTATTGATCGCCAAAAATGTGATATCATGAATCTACAGAAGAAACTCCCCGCCACCTATATGTGAAGGGTTACAGGCGTGAAGGGCTTATGCGAGCTTTATTCACTCGGCTTCGCGGCCGGCATACTATAATTACTTGTTAGTTTTCGTCTATTGTTCCGGTGACTGAGGAAAGTCAGTACCGTATAGATAGGACCACCTGCTACATCCTCAAGAGCATATGAAGCTCTATTCAGCATCATACCTCTTCTTTCTAGAGTTGTAATATATCTTTCGAAGCTATGTAATCTTCTGCTCGAGTATTCGATTTACTTGCTGCAATTTCCTAATCCTTTTGTTGTTTACACCAAGCTCTACTTGCAGCAAAGGTACCTCCTGTTTATACCACGGCTCGGCCGTATCGTTGGCCGCATTGAGCCTTGTGATGGCATGGTAGCATGGAGGAGACAGAAAACTTCTAAAAGAAACATCATTGAGGCTTAATTAAATCGACATTTGGATTCTCCAAATATAAAAGAGGAAGAGAGATGATATGTAAGTTTTATGATTCTGTCATTTATACTCTAACTAGCTGTGCAACTCCACCCAGTGCTCATATACTTGGCGGTCTATTTGCCGAAGCCTATAAACTGGTGAAGGGAGCCCGCCTGACTGATAGAGGACTATCTTCCGAATTGACTTTGTCCCCAGGACTCGACGAGCAGCGCTCCTTCATTATACCTCTGAACCCGCTTTGGCACCGAGCGACGGGGATCAACTCTGACTTGTACAATGGACCTGTTATTTGAAGTTGCCTTGCTAGTGCTTCTCAGAAGATTCTATCCTAGCTAGAGTTAAGTTTCAGAGTCGGAGAAGGGATTTCAGCCATATTGGGTTGTTACCAGCCACGCATACTTCGAGCCCGAAGGTGAAGGTAGATCTCTAGGAGAGATGATGATCCTATTATATCTTTACAGGAACGAGAAATCGTTGGAAGAAGTTTGCAATCTCGGATGGTGCTTCGATTGAAGTGACCGTAGCAATATCTGAGCGATGGATTAATCTCGTGAGAATTGCAAATCTCAAATTGAGGCGGCCACTTACAGTGATCAGGACGAACAACAACCAAGCAACCTTGTTCTGGGTCGATACCATAACTATTATATGCATGTCCATGGCCTGAGTTCCAGCTCTCGTCATCTACGAACACTTTGTGAAGACCTATGTAATTTGAGTAAGCCTAGTCCTTGGAACTAATATTGTGCCGTAACTCAAGAGATGTTAACCTGTAGAGAGAGCACACAGAGACCCACATTTGATTTTCCATTTACCGGTCGTAGGAGTGAAAACCTCGGGGATTTTCTCCTGCTCCACGTCGAGGCGTTTCGACTTAATCACTAGCAAGGCTTGAATGACACTATCTGCGTCCACACCTTTTGGCGTGTAATGCTGGATGAGTTCGTCTAACTCGAAGGCCAGCTGTCAAGGTGAAAAGCTTAGTTTGGGTAATTTCAGATGCGTAGAATCCATCTTACCTTTTCTAGCCTTCGAGCAGCCATGTCATTCAGAATATCTCCCGCGAACACAACGATGTGCCATCGGCTGTCGGCAGGGAGGGCCTTCACAAGCTGCATGGCTCGAGCATCGAAAAATCGCACAACCTGAGCACTGGGGAAACGCATGCCAACAATGCATGAGCTGGATAAGCTCTGGCTTGTAGTACTTGGCAATGTGATAAGCGACTTGTCATACTTGACTCCTTGCCCAGCTGTGTATCGACCAGACTTAACAAAATATTGCTTGAAATCTTCCGGTGTGATGCCGTGCTGTTGGCGATACGATGAAGAAAACATTTTGGTGAACATGCGATCGAACTCAATTAGATCTGTCGCCGTTTTCTGGCGCTCTGGGACGTATGTGTCGAGAAGACTCGCTGAAGCTTGACCACGAAGAACAGCCGCCAGTTTCCAGCCAATGTTGTACCCGTCCTGTAAGCTGACGTTCATACCTTGACCAGCCTATAGAGATAACGATTAGATATCATGATCCTTCATATTGAAGCAAGAAAAATGAAGCGAGACTTGCATCGCACTGACACAATTCGGATAGGCATTTCACAGAGCAATGCACGGAGATAGAATTGGCGAAGATGGCTGAATACTTACCTTTGGAGAATGTGTATGGCAAGCGTCACCAGTCAGGAATACACGGCCATCCTTACTGAAATTATCAGCTAGTCGCTGTCCGATAGAGTAGGCAGACCACCAAACTGTCTCCACAATTTCCATCGAGAAGGGACGAAAGATGAGGCGCGCCCGTTCCTGAAGCTTGCTTAAGGTGACTTCTTTCACAGCCTCGTTGTGCAGCTCAATGTAGAAACGAACCAGCGAGTCGCCTTCTCTGGGAATGATCAGGAGGTTGCCAGCTTCAGAGTGCATCACCACCTTCCTACGAATGTCCGGGAAGTCAGTTCGGGGGTACACATCCATGACGCCCCACACAGCATCAGAGGAGTCGCCTATCATATTAAATCCGAGAGACTTTCTGACAGCGCTGTGTGCACCATCGCAGGCCTGTCCTCCAGTCAGCAACAATAAGCGAGTCAAAGAGGATGATCTATACTGTGCTCACTTACCAGCACATATTTAGATCGATACACTTGCTCTACCCCGTTCGCTATTGCTTTGGTTACGACGGGATAGGAGTCCGAATCGCCAGACTCTGAGCCATTGACCTCTACCCCCTTTACATCAACACCATACTCGATCTCAATAGCGCCGGCAGATCTTTGAATCTCCTCGATCATCAAACCATTGACCCTGGCTTGATTCAAGATAACGTGGGGCTGGTGGCTCAAACCGGGCTCCAAGTCTGGCGCGTAATGCGTGCGCTTGATGGCACCGCGTCTGTCCGCCGCCCAGAATGCGATCTCAAGTACGTGGTAGGCCTCCTTCAGCAGGTCCTCGGCGATATTGAAGCTCTCAAACACCTCTACCGTCCGGCATTGAACCCCATCCGCCTGGCCATTCTCCAGATGTCCAGCCCTGCGCTCCAAAATCTTGTAGTTGATGCCGCAGCGAGCGAGCCAAACTGCAGCGCAGAGGCCCGCCGACCCGCTGCCACAGATAATGACATCGACTTGCTCAGACATTACGACGAAAGGTGGCGGATACAGATTGAATTCTTAGACGTGAAGTTACTTAGGTCTAGATGAACTATGCACATTGTCCTCCTCCTATAAATATGCGTTCACGTTGTGAAGTCCCGGCTTTTATGTCGGCATTTCATGGACTGGAGTGGGGGCTTAATGCAAAAACCATACAGTCTCCAGGTAGTATGAGCACTGTTGTAACTTGAAGGTCGGTGCGCCATGAAGCTTGCTTCCAAGTATTCTCACTTTGTGGGGCCAGTTTGGGATTAGGGCGTACATTGGGGAAGTTTGAGTCAATGGTGGCCCAATAAGTCTCCGGGGCCTCTGCAAACTGCAGCGGCAGACGTCCGACAACCATAGCCGAGCACCTGCTCGATTCCCATGTTTGTTCCCGAGTTGCGGGGTCGCTTCCGAAGGCATGGCGCTAGGCGGAACCGTATCCGGCATGTCCAAGAGATGGACTTTTGCGGGGAATATCAAGAGTATATCGCGGAACGAAGCGTCCATAGCACCATAATAATCTCAGCGACAATGACTTGGCACCGCCACATCATATTATTCGCAAAGGAACCGAGGATCCTGCATATGTGGTAGCCTACATCCGACTTGTAGCAAAATCCGTCAGACTGTACCACTGTCGATGCTGTGAAGGAATGGAGCAAACGAGAGCCAATCCACGTCAGATAAGCTGGGTATCATGGAGGAGTATCCCTGCTCAAGCCAAATATTATCTAGAGAGGGGGTTGAGAAAAAGTTGTCGTTCGGCCTTAGATCCTCCACACTCGTAGTAATCCCAGTTTCGCCTCCAGGAATTACCTCATTACTAACAGCAGGGATCTCTGTGGACCCCAATTCCCCAATTTTCGTGGGTTAGTGCTATGTTCTCTAGGATCGAAGCTCTATGTTTTGTAAATACCATTTCGGCTGTTTGTCACCTCTTGCTCCATCAGCTCCAAGATCTTCATACACCGTCGGGCTGAGTAGCTGCGAGATTCGTAGCCTCGAAAGAAGGCAAAGCAGCTGTTGCAATTTTCCATGAGCGAGTTCTCCTCTACGCAGTTTATATATTTAGGCGAGCAGAGGTAGCCGATCAGTAGGACGATGGCACAACTCTGGATATCTTGAAGCGATTAGATGTGCAAAGATAGACGCTGTACCGGTGGTGGGATTCCTCACAAAACACACTGTACGTGAAAAATTCTAACTGGAAAGCATGTGACACTTTATTAGCGTAGCAGGCCATGGGCCTATATCCGCTTAATTCCGCATCGAGCAGTGCGTACAACTCGATGAAATACAAGGGGGGTGGTGGCCCGTGCAGCGGGGAACACAAGGGGGCACAGCTCAATACAAGGTTATAAATTTGTTACTAATTTCATTACTAAAAACAAATTTCTTAGTAACAAAACTAATATCACGGTCGGGTTATTGCAAGAAGAGTAATAGAGGATCAAGTGGGGCCAAGGAGTATTTTTATTATACCCTAGAGTCCTGACCCGTTTAAGAGGGTTAGGTTTTTTATAAAAGCTGTATTTTAACTTAAACTAACCTTACCTTTACCTCTAAAGGTAAACTAGCTCCACTTTTATTTTTAAATATAAGCTAACTTTACTTTTATTTTTAAAAGTAAAATATTTTACTTTTATTATTAAAAAAATAAATAAACTTTATTTTTAAAAATAAATTAATTTTATTTTTACTTATAAAAAAATAAATTTAATTTTATTTTTAAAAAGAAATTATTAATATATTTGCTTTTAAATATAAATAAAATTTATTTTATTTTTAAAAGTTAATTAATTTTACTTTTACTTTTAAAAATAAATTAATTAATTATATTTATATTTTTAAATATAAGTTTAAAAGTTTTATTTATATTTTTAAAAATAAATTAATTATATATTTATTTTTTAATATAAGTTAATAATTAGTTTTATTTTTATTTTTAAAAATAAATAAATATTATAATTTTTACTTTTTTTTTTATAAAATAAATTAATTTTATTATTTTAAATATATAAATAAAAGCTGCTTTTAAAAATAAAAATAAAATATAAATTTATATTATAAAAATTAAATTATAATTATAATTAATTATAAAAATATTATTTATTAAATAAATAATAATATAAAATAATTATTATTTAATAATTACCTTATTAAAATTAAACTTTTAAAAAAATAATAATAATAAATATTATTAAAAATAATAATAATAAATTTAAATAATAAATTAATTAATAATTTTAATTTAAAAATATATATTAGAGGTATATATTAGGTCAGGTTAGGTGGAAAATTAAGTGAAAGTTAACGAAAAATAAGCTATTTATACTATAATATTAATATACTATAAATATTTTTTAAAAATTAGCTTTAATAAAAAAAAACAAAAAAAAAATATTAGTAAATTATCTACTATATAATTAATATATATATTTATTATCTATTATTATTATTTATATAATATAGCTTTTTTCTTATAAAATTAAAAAGATAGCTGTTAAAAAGACTTTTTATTATACACAGATTCTATTTATTTAATAAATAAACTATAAGAATATCTAATGTGTAATATTATATATAATTATATTATAACTTAATAAATTTAGCTTTTAGATAAACTAGATAAAATAATAGCCTATGTATTTTTTATAGCAAGAGGTATAATTTAATAATTTAATATAAAAATTATATTATATAATTAAATAAATTTATTATAGCCTGTGTATTTTTTATAATAAAAAATATAATTTAATAATTTAATAAAAAAATTATATTATATAATTAAATAAATTTATTAAAATAAAATTAATTAAATTAATATAAAAATAAAAAAAAAAAAAAATAATTAAAAATTATTATATATATTTTTTTTATAATATAAAATACTTTTTTTTTTTTTATAATATATATAATATTATAAATTTTTTTATTTATTTTTTAATATTTTAACTTCTAGTATATAAAAAATATAAATATATTTATTTTTTTTAATAAATTTTTATATATTTTTATATAATATACCTTTTATTTACCTTGTAATAATATAAAAAAATTATAATTATTATTTAATAAAACTTAAATATTTTAATAATTATAATTAACCTAGACTAGTTTTATTATTTAATAAAACTAATTTTAATAATTTTAAATTTTAAAAAACTATATTTAACTAAGCTAGCTTATTATAAAAACAGCTATACTTTTATATATATATATAAAATAATAATATTTAAATACTATTATATAAAGTATTTTTAAAAGAACTTATAAGTTAAAAAGAGTAATATATATTAGCAGGCCTGCTTTTATAACCTGCTTTAGCATATAAACATGCCTTGCTAGTAATTATTTAAAAATAGCAGTAGTAGCTTCTAGTTTAAAATCCTGGCTTTTTTAACTGCCTTATCCTTATTTTTATTATTATATAATAAGCCAGTGCTAGATACCCTTACCCTAGTTAAAGATTTCCTTTTTTTAAAATGCTTTAACTCCTAGGCTATTAAATTTAAGGCTTGTATAACAAGGGTTATTATTAAGGGATTAGACTGCAAGTTAAACCTGTGGCTTAAGTATATTAGCTAGGTTAGCCACTTGCAAGGTTTTAATTATAAGAAGCTTTAGTTAGTTATAAGCCTTAAGCCTGTAAAAGGATAAGAAGGTCTTAACTCTTATATAATACTATAAGAAGTTTAAGGTAGCTTTAATTATATTATCTAAGCAGTACAGTATATAGCTATACTTAAAATAATAAAAGTTATAATATTATATAAGCTATACTAATAAAATTATATTTAAAAAATAAAAGTTTCTTTTACTAGCTAAATATAATTATAAACTAGGGTAAAATATATAAATATTTAAAAGCAAATTATTAATTATTTTTTTTATATACAGATATAATATAAAAAAAACTATCCTGCTTATTATTTAATATTAAATTAGAAAAAAATATATAGTAATTTAAAAGGGTATTTAGCAGAGGCCTTAAAAGTATATAAGCTGCTACTTACTAAGGCTATTTTAAAAGTAATTAACTAAAAGTCCTTGTAGCTTTTTATCTCCCTGCTAAACTACAAGCTCCTTAATTTATTATATAAAAGTATTATTTTTAACACCTTTAATATACTAGGCTTTTATATATTAGCCAAGGCTATTAATTAGCTTTAATTATATAAGTACACTAGTATTTTATTAGCTATTATTAAAATTAGTTATCTCTTAGTCTTGTAAAAGTTATTTAAAAAGTACAGGCAGATTAAAACTACAAGTATATTAAAAAAAAAAAAGGTTATACTAGGCTTTTTTAATAATATATAACTAAAAGTCTTATACTACTTAATTATAATTTTATCTAAGACTAAGCTATTATTAATAAATTAAATCCTTAAGATTAGAATATATGGCTTTGCTATTAGCAGTATAACCTCCCTTGTAATTAATATATAATAGATTAGCAAGCAGGTTATATTTAGCAAGACTAGCTTTATTATAAGCTAGCTTATTAACCTAGCTTATTCCCTGTCCCTGGAGCTATATTATATAATACGCTAGTTTTTTTTTATAAGAAAAAAAAAAAAAAGGGAAGCAGGTGTTATATAAATACTAATCTCTACGCCTAAACTCTTAGCTTTAAAAAATAATACTAGGAACACATTTATAAGCTATACCTTCCTAACAGATATATAAAACAGGGGCATACTTAGTAGTAGCCAGTCTGGCTAGGTCCTTAATCAAATCCTCAGCAACCCGGCGCTTTATATAGAGTAGCTGAACAAATTAAACCTCTAGCCTTGCGCCGTGGCCTGGTATAAGGAGCTAGTTAAGCAGTTCTGTATAAAGCTCCTGCTGCTAATACACTTAACCAGTGGGCAGCCTGGCTAGATAACAGAGATCCTGAGCGTCTGCCACTATAATACCTTGTATAAAAGGCTAAGGAATATATTCCTTTAAAAAAGGCTTATCTATTTTACTATATTATATTACAAGGGATATTAATTATAATAAAAGCTTAAGGTTATTTATAAATATCTCTTAAATAAGGTCAGGGTTAAGCTTATATAATACCTCTGGCTAATTCTCCCCTTCTAGTAGAATATCCTAGCGCTGCTGGACAGAGGTGATAATAATATGGAAAACAAGGGCAGCAGTAGCCTAGAGAGAAGTACTTATCTCTTTAGCCACAAGATTATATAAAAGAGCGCTAATAAGAAGTAGCAGCAGCAGCAGCAGCAGCAGGGCAGGCTTAAGAAGCTTTAGCAGGGTAATAAAATATAAAAACTGCTTAAAAATACTACTATATAATTAATAAAAATAAAGGTTAATATTTATAACTACTAGCATATTATTATTATTATTAGGTAAAAGTACCTTTAAGGTATATTTAAAAACTTATATAAGACTAGCGACTAAACTGGTTATAATAGCAGTAATAATAATAATAACTTAAATGAGAATAGCTTTACAGCAGTGCTAGCACACTAAGCAGCTTATACTATCCAAATAAATAACATCACCTATAACTGTATAAAGCAGTAGTTTAAGCTAGGTATAGTATTAGAGCAGGAGCAGTTTTAGCAAGCTAGTATACTATAATACTAATTTCTTACATTTAAAAACTCGCGGCCTAGTAGTATAATACTTAAAAAGCTAAGGCAGCAGGTGTTATTATATAAAGTAAATTATAAGTATTATTAATAGTAAAAATCTTTTTTTATTACTGCTAGCCTACTATATATATAAAAGTATAACTATTATAGCTATGCCTCTTATAATATTATAAGTTAATTTATATTAATAAAGCTTTTATATTTTTCTCTCCCCCCCTCTCTCTCCTTTATCCCTAAAGTTTCCTTTATACAAGAACTAGTATAGTACACCTAGTATTAATTATATAAGAAAAGCTTACTTATAATAACAAAACCCAACTATACTTAAATATAATCTTATCCTAATCTTATTTTATCTTATTTTATTTTATCTTATCTTATTTTATCTTATCTTTTTTTTTTTCTTATTATTATATACTAGTAACGCCTGCTAGTTATATAAGAAGAACTTACTTATAATAATAAAACTTAACTATACTTAAATATAATCTTATCCTAATTTTATTTTATGTATTTTATCTTATTTTTTTTTATTTTATTTTTTTCTTTCCTTTCCCTTATTATTATATACTAGTAGTGCTTACTAGTTATATAAAAAGAATTTATTTACAGTAATAAAACCTAATTATATTTAAATATAATTTATATAATGCCTAGGGGGTAATTTCTTATATAAGGGATATTTATTTCTTTATATATCTTTTTCCTAGGCTTACGCCTGCCTTTAAGCAGCAGTAATACTGTTTAATAATAATAAGCTGGATGCGGCACTGGCTAATACTGCTATGGCGAGCTTCACTACTTCTTTAAAATAAACGCTAGAACACGGCATAGTAAGCAAGTAACGCTGTAGAAGTGATTGAGAACTGATTATATTAAGGGGAGGAGGGGGGGAAAGGCCTTGTATAATGCCGGCGCTGTTCCTAGGCTCGCTTAACTATAAGCAGGCGAACGCTTGTTGTATAGTCCTTAAGCTGGTAGTAGTAGCAGTAGTAGTAGTAGCAGCAGTAGCAGTAGTAGTAGTAATAGTAGTAGTAGCAGTAGTAGAAGTAGTAGTAGCAGTAGCAGTAATAGTAGTAGTAGCAGTAGTAGCAGCAGTAGTCTTTCTACTAATAATTTATATAATACCCAGGTGTAATATCCTTATATAAAAAATACTTTAACGCTAATACTCCCACTTAGCCTCTAAAGCAAGTTGCGCTTTAAGAAAATATAATTATACCTTAGCACCTGCTAGCTGCATGGGAAAAGCTTACTTATAGTAATATAAAACTGTAGCAGAAGTAGTTTTTATTTTATGCTAATTATTTATATGATGTAGTACTGGCCAATACTGCTGGAACACGGCACAGCAAGCAACGCCGTTAAAGCAACCAAGAACTAATTATATTAAGCAGTAGTAGCTGCTGTAGCAGTAGTCTTTATGCCAAGGATTTATATAATGCCGGGGTAATTCCTCCTTATAAAAGATACCTCTCGCCCTTATACATCCCCTCCCCTCCCCTCCCCTGCTACAGCAAGCTTCACTACCCCTTTAAAACGAACGCCGGAACACAGCACAGCAAGCAACGCCGTTAAAATAATCAAGAACTAATTATATTAAGGGGAGGAGGGGAGGAGGGGGGGAGGGGCCCTGTATAATGCCAGCGCTGTTCCTAGGCTTGCTTAACTCTAGGCAGGCGAACACTTGTCATACAGTCCTTAAGCCAGTAGTAGCAGTAGTAGCAGTAGTAGCAGTAGTAGCAGTAATAGCAGTAGTAGCAGTAATAGCAGTAGTAGCAGTAGTAGCAGTAGTAGCAGTAGTAGCAGTAGTAGCAGTAGTAGCAAGCAGTCCTTATTCTATGCTGATCATTCGTATGATACGGCACCGGCCAATACTACTAGAACACCACACGACACAGCAAGCAACGCCGTTAAAGCGATCAAGAACTAATCATATGAAGGGAAGGAAGGGGGGAAGGGCCTTGTACAATGCCGGCGCCGTTCCTGCCGCGGCAAGCTTCACCACTCCTTTAAAACAAACGCCGGAACATAGCATAGCAAGCAAGCAACGCCGTCAAAGCGATCAAGAACTGATCATATAGAGGGAACGTTCCTGCCACGGCAAGCTTCACTACTCCTTCGAAATAAACGCCAGAATATAACACAGCAAGCCACGCCCCTTCCTTCCTTCTAGATACATGTGCTTTAGTATAGTAATATACTAATAAAAGCTTTGGCTTGTTATACATTAGCAGAGCTCCCTTCTTTTTTTCTTTCCTTCCAGACACATGTGCTTTAATATAGTAATATACTAATAAAAGCTTTAACTTGTCATATATTAGCAGAGCTCCCTTCCTTCTTTTTTTTCTTTTAATAATAGCAGTAATAATAATAGTAGTAATAATAGCAGCAGTAGCAGCAGTAGCAGTAGTTTTTCTACTAATAATTTATATAATGCTAGCGTGATTTCTTATATAAAAGATACCTTAGCGCTAATATTCCCACTTAGCCTCAGAAGCGAGTTACGCCTTGAGAAAATGTGATTATACCTTGGCACCTGCTAGCTGCACGGGAAAAGCTTACTATAACAGCAGTGGTCTTTATTCTATGCCAATTGTAAGGCCTTTTCTAAACGAAAGACCTACAGTTAAGTTAAAAATATAACTTATAATAAGCTACCCCTATGTGTAAAAAAGCTGCCCCTAGGTGTAAAAGAGCTACCCCTAGGTATAAAAAAGCTGCCCCCAAGTGTAAAAAAGCTACCCCCAGGTGTAAAAAAGCTGCCCTTAAGTATAAAAAAGCTGCCCTTAAGTATAAAAAAGCTGCCCCTAGGTATAAAAAAGCTGCCCCCAGGTATAAAAAAGCTGCTTTTAAATATAGCTTTTTATATTAATTAATATTAATTAAGGGTAAAGAATTTTTATATAAAAGCTTATTTTTAATTACTTATTTTTTTTTAAAATATATATATTTTTATATTTTTATTAAAATAAAATATAAGTTATTTATAAAAAACTTATTAAAAATAAAAAATAAATATAATAAATAATTATAATAAAATAAGTTATTTATATTTTAAAAAACTAATTTAATTTAATAATAAGTAACATTTTATTAAATAATAATAGTAAAAATATTAATAAATATTTTTACTTATATATAAAATATTAAAAAAAATTAATAAATAAATTAATAATATATATAAAAATTATATAAATTATTTATATAAAATAAGTTTATATAATAATTTAAAAAAAATTATATTTTTATATAATATAATATTAAGTTAATATAAAAAATAATATATAAAATTAGTATAAAAAAAATAATAATAATAATAAGTTTTAATAATTATTAATATTTAATAATTAAATAAATATTAATAATAAAAAATTAAAAATATTAATAAGTTAATATTAAATTAAAATATTATAGTAATATATAAGAAAAAATAATAAAAATATTAAAAATTTATAATAAGTTTATAAGTTTTATAATAAAAATAAGTTAAAATATAATTTTAAAGCTTTTTTTATTATTATATATATATAATAGTAATTATTTAATAATTAACTATAATAATAAACAGGTTTCTTGTAAATATTAATATAAAACTTTAATTTAATTAATAAGATTTAACTTTAGTAGATTACTATAGTTAAGTCTAGAGCTAGGTTATATAAATATTTAACTAAAATAAAATATTATTTTTAAATAAAAAAATAAAAATAAAAGTTAAAAATAAAATATAAGATATATTATACTTTAGTAATAAAACGCAGCTGCTATTAAATAAACTAGTAATATTATAAAAAAATAAGCATTAAAAGCTAATAATTTTACAGTAATATAAAATAAACCTAAAAAAAAAAAGCTTTAATATTGTTTCCTTGTTTTACAGCTTTTTTCTTTAATTTATACACAGGCAAAATGTTATATAATAAAGTTAATATATATAACTGCCTTGTTTATTATTAATTATATTTATTAATAGTTTACATTTAATAAATAATAAATATATAATTATTATTATTTATAATTAAATATATAAAGTTATTTTTATATATAATAATTTTATAATTATAAGAAAAAGTATATATTAAATAATAATAGTTTTATTTAATAAAATTTTAACTAAAGCTATAATAATATAAAATTATAAAAAATAAAATAAATATTATTTAAATTAAAGGTTAAAATTTTTTAAAATTTTAAAAAGTATTAAAAACTATAATATATTTTAATAATATAATTAAAAAAAATAAGTATTTTAAAAAAATAAAGCTAGTTAAAGCGCTAATAAAAAAGCAAAGTTAATATAAAAAATAAATTATATATAAAAACTTAAATTAGCTGTAATAAAAGTAAATAATATATTATTATAATATATTTATATTACAAGTAAAGTTTTTAAGTGTTATAAGCTTATAAATCTTATTAATATTTAATAAGAATTTAACAAATAAGGGAATAAAAATTATATAACAGTGTAAAGCTAAATATAATAACTAATATATAAACACCTAGTTTAGGTATATATTATTATTTAATTATAAAATATTTGTATTATTTATTAAATATTATTAGCTAAGGGCAAGGTTTAATAGTATTTAATAATGTTAGTTTATGTAGTAGCTAGCTGCATGTTATCATTTGCTAGTTTATTACTCTGTACTTACAATCGTCTTGGAACTAGACTTATATGATGCCAGATTATATATTATGTACCTGAGGCAGAGCTTGTACTGTGTTAAGTACTGTGTATATAATAGTATAACTAGCACTGTAATATACGTGCCCGTGCGCTAAAGAGTTAATTTTAATAAGACAGCTATTTCGCTCCTAACTGTACGGTTAAGTCCTTCTAAATGAATATAATCAGGCGGGTTGACAAAATCCATGGCGAATTCGAAAAAAAAAAAAAAAATTAGTTGTAGAAATCGAAACTGTTCATAGTATAGTAGCCACATACTACTTCGGCCGGAGTAGGCGGCATTTATACGCAATAATATTAAAAAAAAAAATACTCATTTATAACTTAAACTTATAAAAATATTATTTTAATATAATAAAGTGTATAAGTGTTATATTATATTATTTAGACGGCAGTACAGCTATTATATCCCCATCGGACTTTTCTATATTAATAAGCCATCCAGTAGCCTTTAGTAAGTCGATAATAAACTTCTGTGCAGACTGTAAATGGGTAAGGAACAGGTGAGCATGCGGTACGCCAGGATAAACATCTAGTCTAGTCTCAACACCATTATCTTCCAATGCGTGATAGTAAACAAGGCCATCATCTCGTAGGGGATCTAACCCGCAGACAGATATATATGTACGAGGCAATCCTTTATGCGGATTCTTTGCATTGAATGGCGAGAAATCTGTCGACTTTTCGTCCGGTTTGTAGGCCGCCATGGATGCGTTGACGTCCTTCATGTTAAACCCCGGCGCTTGCTTATTCTGTTCCCGTGCCAGCCACAAGTGCTCATATTGTTTCGGCACAATGGAGGGCTGCAGCAATATTGGAATCACAATCAGGCTGCCCGTCATCGGAGGAGAAAGCTTTTCGTCTACCCACCTTTGAACACAGACGGCAGCGAGGTTGCCACCGGAAGAGATACCACCGACAATGAACCCTTTGTCGAGATCAACTCGTAAGCGTTCCTGGTTTGCGGCAATCCATTTCAAGCTATCCCAGGCGTCGTTGGGGCCAGTAGGAAACTCATTGACAGGGGCCAGACGGTATGAGATATTAATAACGCTGACATCGTACAACTTGGTCATGGCGAGCGCAAGGGGACTAAGTTGCGTATTGTCGCCTGTTTGGAAGCTGCAGTGTCGTAAGCACATGGCCTTAATTACTAAAGAAAATAATAGGTGAGAGTGAGCAATATGAAAACTAACCCTCCGCCAAACATTAGCACGATAACTGGGCTGTAAGATTTATCGGCATCTTTCGGCCTGTGGATACGAAGTTGGCTAATATAGCCATCCCGCATTGGGATGCCAAGTATTTCTCCAACTTCGATATTACTGTGTATTGGGGTTTCATAGTTGCCAGCAGCGACTTTAGCCAGATGCTAATTGAATATAAATGCGCGGTCAGCAAATGAAGTATGTTAAGGCCTGGTAACATTATCATACCGACTCATACTCTGAACTAAATGATGGAATTAGCTACAGCTCGGTCTTAATATGTATACACAAGAAGGCTGCTTACTCAATTTTCCCCAGCGCCAGAACTTCTTTTTCAGAGGTATATGCCATTTTCTTGCGTTTAAAAGTTGGTACAGATTCGAATTCCTTTGCTAGAGACAAGTGTAGATTTATAGATCTCGTTAGGGAGGCGAGCCTGGAGCTATAACAACATGGGCAGTGCAGACACAACGAAGGATTGATTAAGACACCTGCGGACTTTTATAATGAGTATCGGCTCGGCAGGTGCATATTTATAAAAAAAATCTCAAAGCAAACTTTATATTTTAAGCAAGCTTATTATACAGTCTTCGTCAACAGCTTCAACTCCGTGAGCAAAGTCCGCCAAAACAGTCCGCCAAAACAGTCCGCTAAAACAGCCCGCTAAAACAGCCCGCTAAAACAGCCCGCCAAAACAGTCCACCAAAACAGTCTGCTAGAAGAGCCCGCAAGGACAGCTCGCTAAAAACAATTAGCTTAAATAGTTCGCTATTAAATGGTCCTCGTTAAAAAGCTTATAAACAGACTTAAAGCGGTATGCTTATTATCAAGGAAAATTATTAAGATATTCCTGGGCAATTTAATATACCTATAGATAATCATCATTGCCTATTTCAGCACTACTTACCTCTAGTCAGGGTTGCCACATTAATCAGTAATCTTTCGTCATTCGTTTCGTTACTACGATTAATTTCGTATTTCGTTAACGAAAGACGAAAATAAATAGTTTTCTTCACTTTCCTGACGAATTAAATTCGTTTTCTTCAGGCTTTTGAAAAAACTAATATAATTCTGATAAAAATCTAAAAAAACTAATTTATTTATAAAAAAAGTATAAAAAAATTTATTATTAATTTTATTATAAGTAAATTTGTATTAACGAATTTACTTAAATTTATTATTAATTTCTTTATAAACTAGTTTATTTTAATAAATATATTTAATTTAATTTAAGTTTATAAAAATATATTATTTAATTATTATAATAAATTATTTTAAATGATTATAATATTTATAATAAATTTAATAATAAATTTAGTAATAAAATTTATATTTCATATTTTTTTAATTATTATACATAAAATATGATTTTTGAAGAAATTAGTAACAAAATTAGTAATAAAATTTGTATTTTATATTTATTTAATTATTATTAATGAAATACGATTTTTTTCGTATTATATTTGTCAGGCTGATGAAGAAACTACGATTAATTTATTAGTAACGAAAATAATTCGTTTCGTTTTCTTCAAGGCACTGACGATACGAATTGTTACTAAATGGCAACCCTGCCTCTAGTCTACGACGTCCGTTTAAACATTATAAAAAGCTTATTATTCTTTCATTTACCAATCATTTTACATTAAAATGTCACCAATTTCACCGTTCAAGGCTTTTTTCGAAGTGCACACGCCCGACTACCGTCCATATGAGGAATTCTACAAGACTCTTCATGCTAACCCCGAGCTATCCTGGAGAGAAGTAGAGACGTCAGCAGCGATAGCAAACAGGTTGGGCCAGCTTTCTCCCGATCTTCAGATTACTAGGGGCATTGTGGGAACTGGGCTGTTCGCTGTTCTGCGCAACGGGCCAGGCCGAACAGTTCTACTGCGCGCTGATATGGATGCTCTCCCTGTGGAAGAGCTGATAGGGCTGGAATATGCGTCTAAGAAGAGCATAGAGGACACTGATGGTTCAAAGTAGCCGGTGATGTACGCTTGTGGCCATGACATGTACGTCACTGCACTCCTGGCGGCTACTGCGGCTCTCATTCATGGACGGACACAGTGGTCAGGGACTCTGGTATGCCTCTTTTAACCAGCAGAGGAGTCTGGAGATGGAGCTAGGCGCATGATCGAAGATGGCCTCTATGATAAATACGGCTGCCCGATTCCTGATGTCCTGCTGGGGCAGCACGTCGCGCCTCGAAAATCAGGGCACATAGACACTCGCCCTGGGCCGCTTATGGCAGGCGTGGATGCAATGAAGATTACGGTGTATGGTCGCGGTGGTCATGCTAGCATGCCGCACATGTCAGTCGATCCGACCGTGCTTGCTAGCCACATTGTGGTGCGGCTGCAGACCATTGTCAGTCGAGAGGTTACTCCAGGCAGTTTGGCCGTGGTGACAGTTACATCATTGCACGTCGGAAAGGCTATCAATGTCATCAGTGATCATGCACTCATTGAGTTAAGCATCCGCAGTGCTGATTCTGAGGCCCGTGATTCTCTAATCAGTGCTATCAAACGCATTGTCGTGGCTGAGTGTAACGCTTCAGATAGTCCGCGTGACCCGGTATTCGAAGTCGTCTCATCAATTCCGGCAATGTATAACGACCCATATACTACACATATAATCAATCGCAGCTTTTCTGCGCATTTTGGTCATCAGAACCACAATCCGTCTTGCGAGATCGTTCCGGCCTCTGAAGACTTCAGTCACTTAGCATCAGCTATTGGCAAACCGTATTGTTTTTGGTTCTTTGGAGGTCAAGATACTGCTGACTGGGAAGAAAAATCCAAGGCAAATCGTCTCGATTCGGTTCCTTCTCTCCATAGCGCCTTGTTTGCACCGGCGATACAGCCAACCTTGTCCATTGGAGTTGAGGCTCTTGTAGTGGCGACTATGGCCGTATTTTCTGGTGACGCAAATGGACCCGATAGCCAGGGAGTTGCCAAACCTCGGGGATAGCTTTAATTATAGAACTACTTCTTCCTATTTTATCTCCTATATAGTTCACTATTCATTACTTTGTCGTGATCGGAGGTATTCTTATCTCTCTGCCTTGTGCTCTATCTGGAGAAGCTTTATATACGTTTTTCTCATAGCTATGCCTAAGTGTCCAAGAGTCGACTTCTACAAAGTCATCAATGGAGGCTTTGTGATTGACTGAGCGTTTGAAACTGTACTTCATGGCTAGACTTCATGGACCTGAGAGAGCAGGGCAGTACAAAAGACACGAAGTAAAAAATTAAAACATATTGTGGTAATGCGCACGGCCCTGGTATTAAAAGAATATAATAGTTACTCGCCGCCCCTTGTTATAATAATTAAGGTAGTTGCAAAATTAAATTTTCTTTATAAAACTAATAATTTTATTAAATTATATAAGCGCTTTCTTATTGGTGGCATCTATCTAGGGTAGAAAAACTTGGAAAGTTGCCTTTTTGGGACTGCCCGATCTGCATATTAATTGCCTGAGTTAGTCGTTGCCCGAAAGCTTTCTTCGGTGTCTCAATATGTTATGGAAATCGGGACATTACCTTTTCTGAAGGCATCTCTGGCTAGAGGTGCAATCCCTGCTAGTGCATCAGCCATTTTTCTTTCTTTTTGGAAAGACAAGATACACGTCTTGGTAAATCGGCATGACCCAACTCAGCCAGAAGAACCATCCGAAAAATTAAACGTAATTTACCACAGAGACCCATCTCAAGCTCGTTATTCCAGCAAAATAATGTTGGGATTTGATTCTATCCTAGAGCCTGGCTGGCTGGTCACGCCTATTAGGTGGAACATTCTTCAACTCTTAATATTGTCATAAATTTAAGGAATAAGGTTTAGTATGAGTGGGTATTGAACCTTTTTTCTCAGTAGAGGTTAATTTTCGAATGCATCTTAACTCGGCAGTAAAGAAAAGTTCTCGATAGAAGGCGTATACTTGATGGAGAGCGTACGCCTCCCGTCGAGAAATACCGGACAGGGCTCAATATTAACCCATGACCCTTCTGCAGCTTCCTACGGCGGTCTGTAAGAGCTCTTTTACCTGCGCGCCGTATAGCGTAACGATACGTCACAACCTAAGTCTTCCCAGGCGCTTTTCTCGTCGCAATACGTCTCTATGAAAAAATATGCTTTGTATTTCTTTATCATGTAAACCTGATGACAGTGATGAGCCGTTGATATAGCGAACTATTTGCTGTAGGATACAGCTGGCTAGAGCCACTAGGACGCTACTTGCCGCTAATTTAGGCGGCCTCATGGTAGCACTACATGGTTCAGTTACTATTGGCCTAAAAGGCTCTGCCTCTCCTAGAACGGAAGAATATCCCAGTCAATACTGTCAACGCATCTCTGGGATAAAAAATGGCTAAATAGGTATCGCGATGGGATATATATATTACTTGTTTTTTTACTCGCTCTTATATTTATGTATCTTTATCCCGTTAATGGGTTAATGAGTGAAAATCCATGCCCAGCCAACACTACGCTCCCGATATAAACCTAAGCTATCTGGAAAATTCACGATCATGATTAATATTCTGGCTATTGAACCTATGTGGCATGTGCCTATGCGGACTTTTATTCAGGCTATAGCGAACCTCCGCCCACATCTCAATTGTATCATGGGGAATTTATGGGCCAAATAAAACGACTCTACTAGAGCTGACCAGACTCTGACCAATGTAAGCAAGCACTGGGGGTGGAGCGTCGTTGTTTAATTTATATTCAAAAAATACTTAATATGTAAAATCATTAGTAATTTCTTTTGAAAGTATGAAATAATCTTTAATTATTTATGAAAGCTCCAATATCATAAAATCAAAGGCTCAAAACCTCGTTACCCTTTGAACCAACTGGCTTGCATATCTTACGTGAGCTCGTCAAGCTTCAAAATATGTGGAGACATTAAATGTAGGAATACGCTGAACACTGCCAGGCGTATACGCACAACGCTGCCAGGAGTATACGCTGAACACTGCCAGGGGTATACGCACAACGCTGCCAGGAGTATACGCTGAACACTGCCAGGGGTATACGCACAACGCTGCCAGCAAATACGCTAAATGTAATATATTAAACGCGCATTGAATACGTTGAGCAAAAGAAGCAGTTTGTAGTATTAGAACAAGTATAAGAAGGGAATCTTACCACCAAAAATCACATCTGATCAGCACAGAGACAGCATTCGACCTTTACACACTCTCTATTGTAAACACGCGACAAAACAACACGCAATGGGCGGCATTCTCCCTCTCGTTTCATTTGGGGCTCTGGTTTTTGCTTCCACCACAGTGAGCGCCCCTGTCGGCTCTGCTACGGCATTAGCCACCAAGCTATGCGTCCAGCTCCAGATTCCCGTCCCTGTGGCGGCCACCAATTACCACTATGACCAACCCCAGGTCAATAGCAGTATTGACGCCATAGACTGGACCGTGAATGTTACCACTTGGAGCAGCTCCAACTTCACTGCACGTATTACTGGACGTGTGGACATCAACAAGACATTCGATATCGGCGCACAATTGTGCGTGCCGTCGCAGAAGACCAGTAAAGCAAGCATTTTACAGATCGCAACCCCTGGCCTTGGGTTTGGCAAAGAGTTAGTAATGAAACCTATGACTAAAGCCAACTATGACGGCTTGCTGATAAGTCCCTGGTCTAGATACTTCGACGTGGAGGTTGATCCCCAACAGTACTCCTACGTTGATGCCGCTATCAACAAGGGCTATTCCGTCCTTTGTTACGACCGACTTGGCAGCGGTGCATCAGAGAAGCCAAACGCTTATGATGATGTCCAGATTCCAGTGGAAATTGAGATCTTGGCAGGCCTGACTAAAATTGCCCGCAGCGGAAAGCTATTGAGTTCCTCCAAGGTACCGTCAGCTGCCAGCAACGCAAGCGCCAAGTTCGACTTCCTACCTACCAAGATTGTTCATATCGGCCACTCGTTCGGCTCATATATAAACTCGCTCATGCTTATCAATTACCCGGATCTTATCGACGGCGCCATCTTTACAGGTCTTTACCCTAACAGCGTAGAGGCCACCGATCCGCTCAACGTCTTGAATTACAATCACGCATTCGCTAAAGAGAGCGATCCCGTTCGGTTTTCCGAATATGGCTCGGGCTATTTTGTTTTGGACAATGAGGAAACTCTTCAGAAGCTGTTTTTCCAAAAGGTCACTCTGGACCCAGCGCTGCTTACCTACGCTGAGAGCATAAAGCAGCCCGAGGCCGTAGGCGAGTACTCATCTGAAGAGGGCAACCCACTCGCACCCGCTCCCGATTACAAAGGCCCGTTAATGGTGAGTATGGAGCAGAGTCGTACTTTGGCGGTCTCCAAAACGTTTAAATAAGACCAAGATGACTGACCCATTTTTTCTCATAGTTTTTTGTTGGAGAATTTGATAATTTCGTCTGTAATGGTAATTGCAGCGGTATCTATAGCGAAGCCTTTGCTCGCCAGCTTTATCCCGGCGTGGCTGTAGACGACCTTACCTATTATCTGCAGCCGAATACGGGTCATGCCTCAATGTTGTCGACAAATGCTTCTGCCGGCTATGATGTTATGTTAGAGTTCTTGGATTCTCGAGGCTTGTAATTAAGTAGCCCCCTTATCTTGTGTGGCTTACAGGCCGCCTTGTTTCACCAATTTGTGTCACAGCCAGTATGTACGTGGATATGAAATGCAATGGGTTGCGCTGCAGCTGTTGCGGCTTTTAACATGGACTCTGACACTGTCAAGCTTACTATAAGTATATTACATAATTTTGTCCAGTACCAATTATTTTAGAGCACCAAGAATTTAATAGTATAGTTGCTAACGGCAGCTTCGAGTTTGCCCTAGAGTGCCCTAGAGTACTACGCTACAGCCAGTGTTATTCTGCATCTGCTCTTCTCACTGTATTTTAAATTTCTTTTTTAATACCTTTTATTAAATTATAAATCTATTTTATATAATAATTCCTATTGCTTGCTGACCGTGAGGATCATCTACCTAATGAGAGACTTATTTAAGAGATAAATGCTAAACATATTCAAGCCAATCTTTGTGCCAGGTTGGACGGGGAGGCCAGCGTGAAGAACTTGAACATTACCACTTCCATTCATGTGAAAATTATTCCAGGAAATAGTACTTCTCCTTTGTGGTCGGATCAGTAAGCCTTCTACGACATCTGCCCGAGAGAACATCTTGCCGTCGGCATCCTGAGAAACGCCACGAATATTTGGAGAGTAAGCCTCCCCACCCACACAAGCGTTGTCGAGGTAAGCAAATATGGTGCAATTAGAAGATCCAACTGCGCGACCCTTTTCAGTATCCCTTGGTGGAGTGGCAGGCTGTAAAGCTGTATTGGAATTATTATTACTTTAGAAGCCTAAAGCATTATTTACCTCTTGGATCAGCTTTTCTTGTCCCTTGCTTTGTGCTTGCGGCTTTAGCTGTCTTAAACCCATGGCGAGCTTGCCACTATCGCTGAGAATATCATAAGTCGTTCCTCTATTTGCAAATCCAGATTCACCAGGTCCGCCGGGAAAGTCTGGTGGAGGGATTCCCTTAAGGAAATGATTTCGCTGTTGTGCGATATATTGCTATATATATATATAGTTAGCAAAATCTCTTCTTATAATTAAGAAGTTATCTTACCGCATTGCTTGGAGTGAGCGGAACAGACGGAATATAAAAAACGCAAGCGTCGTTTTTTCCTGCGTTCTCGCTCTCTGTACCATGGATGGTATCGGCGCTCCAAAAGACTAAACGAAATTAGCACAGTCCAGCCTTGGCTTGATGTAGGCTTACCGGTATCACCCGGTTCAACAGTTGGATAAGGTATCATTGTTTCATTGAGCATCAAATGGGGGTGATAATCTGGATTATGTTCCTGTGCAGTTCCAGGATTTGCGCCGTAAAAGAAGATGTTTCCATCAGCATCATCCAGGGAGAACTTCCACCCATTTAAAGAGCCTTTTTGCGTCGGTTGAAAGAAAGGGCGCAGCATCCAATAAGCGGTAGACGGCTGTAAAATTGGATGAACGACGAGTGTTCCTGGTTTGGTCAGTGATGCTTCGATGTATATAGGTCGATAAGCTCACCTTCGTTTGGTCCATGACGAGACAACCCGAGCCAACCTTGGAATGTTCGGAACACAGAGCACCCCCCCGGTCCATCGTACATGTTCATGTTGGCATCGAGTCGACCGCCCAGATGCCAGGGGTCATATTCTTGCCACTGCATTGATTAGCTATGTCTCTTACTATACTGTTTTAAAACTCTTATCTTACCTTTCCTTGGAATATTTTCCGATACACTTGGTTGTAAGATGCATCTTCCCATCTTTCGATGCCTCCACCATCCACATGTGGAGAGAGAGCAAACCTTTTGTCACCAGGTGGACGTATTTGAACTCGGTCACAATAAGAAAGTGGAGTAGTGAGCTCAACTATTATCACCAAGTTAGCATTATGAGTACCAAATTTGCTTAAGTTTACCAACCTTTCTGGCTAGAATCAGTTGTATACATCTGATTCATCCAAGCCTGTGTAGCCAGCATATTTGGATGGGATCTCGCCTTAACTTGGGACGGACTCCAGTATGACTCGTATACGATCTGATTCAAGTCAACGTAGGGTTCGGAGGCCGAGAAAAGCAGCCAGAACTGACCTTGTTTTCTTCGTTTGAGGGAAAGCCTTTAAATGTATTCGCTGAAAGATACTGACGGACATCGGAAAGAAGTGCTTCGGCGTCACCTTTAGGCATAACTCCCCTGATGACTGCCACACCTGTTTGTCGAATAGCTTCGATGCTAGCCGAAGATACAGTACCATACTTGATATCTGAGAATTGGACTTGAGAAATAATCTGAATTAGTTAGATCTCTGTCCTAGTTAATTGGGACAAATTTGGGTCAGACATACGGATTCTCTCTTAGTGGCAACTTCCTCAGTTCTGAATTTTAGAACCTCGACCAGGTTATCCCAAGACTGCTGAAGCTGCTCTTCAAACCCAGCAGTGAGCTTCTTCTTAAGATCTCGAAATCTTTCAGGTAACGGCTCAGCTTTTCGACCAGAGAAAGATGTAAAAACAGACGAAATATCACCCTCTTTCTTGTCCTTTCGGATGGGAGGTACAGCGTCAGTTGCCAACATACGTTTCGCCGAATTAGGGGCGATGGCTCCTGAGCATTTTCCAGGACGAAAAGTCGAGCATTTGAGGCATTTGGGCAATACTGAACTACTAGCGAGGCGATTCATAATGGTATTGTTTGTTATGCGCTCTCACTGCTGCAAGCTGATGAGAGTTGACTATTCTAAGATTACTTTTACAATAAAGGGGCTTGCTTGACCCTTTATAGGCCCCAAAGCCACTGCAACTGACGTGCCCGCAATTAGTGTTTTGTTTTTCTTTCTTATTTAGTTCATTAGATTCCAGTGTGCCTCGTTGGTTTGATTACTGTTTGTATAAGCTTCACCAGCTCCTGACCGAAACCCGAGAGTAAACTCATACTCAGTCCTAAACGGGAAAATGCGGAGCAGCGGAGTTACCTAGGTAGGTTCCACGATCAAGCGGACAAGGTGCTAAAGTTAATTAGCTAATCAGAATGCTAGTTGATACGAACGGAATTTCTATTTTGGGATAATCCGACAATAAGGACGGACCGACGCTCGATGAGTTTCGCCAAGATTTAACAGCCAGAAACTGGTACAAAAATGGAGCTGGTGGGTCTATATATGTTAAAAACTGCAACGGCGCTTCATTGGTAACCCACACCAGGAGATTAACAGACTTGAATATAACTGGGGACGGTCTATCTGGCATCCAAGCAGGCTTGCAGGCGTCTTCTGTATCCAAAAAAAGTAGAATTTGTACTGCTTATAGTTAGTATAAGCAAAGCTGAAAAAAATATATTAAGTTCTATAAAGTATATATACTTAAATAAGGGGAAATTGCTCCTATCGTCGGTTCTCGCTGTAAAGATGGAAACAACCAAAGCAATAATAGAATCTTTATATATAAAAGTTATATTATAGCTAATACTTTTATATATTAATATATTTGGAAATCGTGCTTCTTTATATCTGGATTTCCTATAGCCTCCCCATCCATTATACCGTGTTATATAACACTCTCCTATAAATGTATATTCGCTTGTAGAACTTATCGATGGAAGTGGTGAAGGAATCTTTCAAGGGACAAAGGGCATTCTAGCGCCGTGAGAGACAATGATTGCGTCTCTAGGCGTCATTGCCTTTGGGTCCCAGCCAATGTATCCTTTCATTGACACAAATAGCCATTTCTGGTTAAAATGAAAAAAGGCTGAGAGGAAATAGTAGAGAAGTGTTATTCTTTAAGTTGTTTACAGGCCAAGAACATCAGTTCCAGTGAATTTCTTTTTCCTCCAGGCATCCGGAAGATTTTCCACTTTGCGTCTGCCTTATTAGGCAGAAATGCATTATTATAGGGCTTCGTGGCAACTTGTTTCGGCCTGGTTGTGTCTTCTCAACATGATGCTCGATGGGTAATGATATATATCTCAAATTTTGTATTATGAAAAGATAATGCAAGTTTTTATTTGGCTGTAAAGTATATATATCTACACTCGTGTTCGAATATGCTCCGCCATCTGTCGCGGTCATATAGACCCAAATGTAACGTATAAGACATAGAATCGTAACAAATTAAGTATTTTACATAATAAATCGAATGCCGTATACGCTTTGTAGGCGATAAATAACAAAGGACTTGAGAATATTTCGGTAACGTGTGAAAAAAGCTTTCGGGGGACACGTGTTAATTTCAAATGCCTTTTCTGATATTATATTACTACGCGATCTTGTATAGCCCAATATACCGCATTGTGTATCAGCAATTGGGGTATTGTTTCTCTATCGCCTGACGCATGCACTTTTGGGTTAGGGACACTGAGGATTGGGGGCAATTAATGCTGTATATCTACAAACGACCCCATGAGGTTAAGCAATGGCGACCCTTTATGTGATTTGGGTGTCGAAAGAAATACTTGTTTGATCTAGCTTTTTACCATTATCGTACATATTTTTGCTGCGTGGTAAGTAATATATATCTTTGGCGTTAGTTGGTGTAATTCGACAGCACAGTAATAATGGCTATGAATCAATTTTAGCCTTCTGTTGGTCCAGTAGCAACCAGACAATAGACGTATAGCCCCTTGAAATATCCTGTGATAGCGGTGTTCTGCCATAGTTATCCATCGAATCGATTTCGGCTTTTCCCGTATCTAGTAGCAGCTCGACAATTGAATCGGATCCTATCGATATGGCATATGATAGCGGTGTCCGGCTATATTTATCCTTCGAATCGACTTCAACCTTCCCCGTGTACAGTAGCATTTTTACAATCGACTCGTACCCCTTGGATGCAGCTTGCGACAGCGGTGTTCGGCCATCACTATCCCTCGAATCGGGCTCGACCTTTCCCGAATCTAATAAAAGCTTAACAATAGGTGTAAACCCCCAAGCGACGGCCAGTTAAAGGGCGTCTTGTCCCTTTTTAGTCTCCTCATCTGTATCAGTCACGTAGAAAGAGAGCAAAACCCTTGTTACTCCTTCATGTCCATTCTCTATTGATAGCAGCAACGCCTCGCCAATACACGACGCACTGTACTCGAGCGGTTTTTTGGCTGTTCGTTCTTGGCCGTAAATAGCAGACCATTTAAGTGCTGAGCTTTTAGAATACTGGATATTTCGAAGATACAGAAATTGGTTAAGGCAAGAAAAAAACCGCCAGTTAGCTCGAGCTAGCGCGTTGATATCTCTCTCAAACTCGAGCTCTGCAGCGATAGCTGGGAGAAGTTCGTTCGGTAATCGCAGCATTAGGAATACCTTAGTTGTAGGTAGTAGGCCCTGGCTTAGTCTACTAACCAGTGTTCAAGTGCAGTTCAGTCCCTCCCAGTTCAAATTTCTACATGGCTACAAGCACCTTCAGATTTACCAGTATTGGCTGGCGGCGGGGAGGGGGGAGTGAAGTGGGATGTCAGGTGACTCCGGACCTGCTGGCAAGCTAAGTGGCAGGGCCACTCGGCTATGGATATAGACACATGTATAAAGCTATTTGTATGTACTGATTGAAGAGTTAACTGCATCATCTTTCTATCTAATGAAGGATCCGTAAATAGACAAAATGAAGACGGATGCTGAGAACATTGAATAGATTAAATTTATGTCCATTTATCATACCGATATGTACTCATACGCTACTTGTGTTGAAGACGCAATCGATGATAGTTTTGATTTATCTAGGCCACCGACAAGGAGGCAGATGACAACTACCGGTGGCCTACGTGGCCTGTATATCTGCTTGTTTTAAGATTTATAATTAATAATTACATCTACACACTCGGATTGCCGGTAGATAGCTCCCCACTTTAGTTTTGATATATGCGCAAAATTATTAATAAAATGGAAAATGTGAAGATATTTCGGGAGAAATTGTTCTTACAGAAGCAGAAACCATTATGATACATTATTACTCTACGTCTGCACTGGAGTCCGTCTGCTGTTTCTAAAAGAGATCATTGGTCAACACACCACACACCGGATATATATAGTAATACGTAAGACATGACAACATTTAAGACATGATAACACCTGAGACACGGCAATTTGTCTTACTTATTACTTGGATGTCCCAGTATCTGGAGACCTGTTGAATCACTTGCCAAATTTGTGGATCTGTACATGGGCTGTGCCTTAACTATTAGCATCAACAAGGGGTCAGTAAGACTACCAGCCTGCCTTATCAGCTAATAGCCGCCTGTTTGATGTTTCATTATTATTTATTTTTATTTTATTAAAAAGAAATAGGCGAAAATCAGAAGGCCTATTCTGACTATAAGTGGAGTAAAGTTTGAATGTATAAAGCAACATTACTTGCCTCATTCTCACAGTGCTATAACCATGTGATTAAGGCCAATTTGCACTGCATATTTAGCGGTTGATCTTTAATTCTGGTTACAATGGTTACTTTCTCTTGATTTTCTACAGCCCTACTTGTGGCACAGTTCAGCAGAGCGACTGCTTTTGACCTCAGTCTTGCCATTGGGAGAAGAACGGACAGCTACATGGGTGATCACTTGCTTTCTCTTCTGTGCGAGACGACTATCACAATTCCTTGGGTAGGGACATGCACGACATCCACAACTCTCACTCCATGTGGCACTGGGCCCGCAACTCTCGTCGTTCAGATTCCTATCGTCGCCGCGACATGTACGACTGAGGTTCCTGAGCCCACACCTGGCGGCCCTTGTCCTCTTATTAATCCTCGTTGCCCATTCAGTGGGGTTACTCACAAGGATCGGGGTTTTGGATCACTGTCGTCCAGCGGAATACGTGCCTGAGCTTATCCGAGGAGGTACGCGAGAAGACCTAAAGCCACTTACAGTGTTACAATCAGAAGGCCCAAGTTTTATTATTTCTGATTCAAATCTTATTGAATGGCAAAAATGGCGGTTTCGAGTAACGTTCAATCCCCGCGAGGGGGCTGATTTGCACGACCTTCGTTACGATGGCCGTGCTGTGCTTTACTGATTAAGCGTCAGTGATATGATATAGGCGAATGTTTCGATTTATGAATAATATCTGATACATGTAGACTGTCCCATACGCCGATCCTAGGGCACCGTTCCACACCGTTCCACCGTAAACAGGCATTTGACTTTGGTGATGGCGGTCTCGGTAACTGCGTAAACAACCTTAGTCTTGGTTGCGACTGTCTCGGTACAATCAAAGTGGGTATCCTTTGTGCTTTACATTTTTTATTTACTATCATGGAATACTAAAAGGACTGGTGTAGTACTTTGATGGCATTCTAACTAACCCAGACGGCTCTGCTGAAATCTCAAAAATGTCATCTGTCTTCATAAGCAAGGCAATGGTATCAATTGGAAGCATACCAATTGGCGAACTGGCCGCGCTGTTGTGACTCGTCGTAGGGAGCTGGTGATTCAGTTTATTATCACGCTCGCTAACTATGAGTATATCTTAGCGTTTAAACTTGATCAAGCTGCCGGTATTGCCGTGGAAGCCAGAGCCACGGGAATCGTCTCGGTGGTCAATATTGAGGAGGGAAAAAGAGCACAATGGGGCAACGTTGTTAGCCCAGGAGCCTTGGCACAGAACCATCAACACATATTTTGTCTCCGCATTGACCCATCCATTGATGGACAGTATAACACTCTTGCCCAAGAAGAGAGTATACCAGTAGCAATTGATCCAATTCTAAATCCAAATGGAAACTTGTACAAAATCCAATCGACTGTCATTGGCCAATCTACGAGACTGGATCTCAAACCATTCGCCAATAGAGTATTTAAGATCTAAAATTTATCCAAGACAAATCCTGTGAGTGGCAAACCGGTTGGTTATAAAATTACAGCTCCGCCAACCCAGCTCCTGTTAGCTGCTCCAAACAGCATTCAAGCAAGTCGTGCCCTATTTGCTAAGCACCATCTCTGGGTTACGAAGTATAAAGATGATGAACTATACGCAGGAGGACGGTATACCTTGCAAAGTCGACATGAAGTCGGCGGCTTCGCGGATGCCGCTGCACGAAATGACAAAATTAGCAACCAAGATATTGTTTTATGGAGTTTTTTTGGACTGACACAAATCCCAGAGTTGAAGACTGGCCGTTTATGTAAGTACCCTGACAATTTATATGCCTTCTATAAATTTCTAACTAGTCAAACTCTATCAGGCCTGTAGAAATATTGCAGGTTCACATCACTCCATCAGACTTCTTCACTGTAAACCCGGCAATCGATGTATCATCTGATCAGGACATTGGATCTAAATCCACAAGTGAATATTGCTGTAATGCTGAGTATGATGCTATTCCATACATAATTTGAAGCTCTTTTCGAACTGTAGTAGCACAAGAGAGTGTTTACAATGCATTAAGTGAACCCTGCCTTCGAAAACCGGTTTCTCATTTCTTTAACGCTCTACTTTGCAAACTCAGTGGCAATAGCCACAGTCATACAGCAGGACCCACCAGCATTAATAGCAATTTTGCTTTAGGGAAATAGATTAATCACGTCACTTAAAATCTTTTAGCTAAAGGACCCTCTATAACATATGGCTCTACACGGGGTTTGATTTTGTTACCTATACGCTGCAAGTGCACCTTTTCAGATCCCCTGTCATGAATAATATAGATGTGATTTCTAAATCACTGGAAGACTCAATAACTAATTGCTCCACTGCCGTCATGGGACAGCCCAATCGCAAGCCCACGCTTATGCGGTGACCCGCTTGTGCCTGGCATTAAGAATGGGATTCACATAGATACACTGGCTGGCTCGCTGATGTCTGAAGGAAAAAGCCACCTTGTCCCCCATGAATCATCTTGAGATAGTGGTAGCGGATACATAAGTAACGAAAAGGCAGAGTCCACTCTATTTGAAGCTGCAGTCTCCATCTACTAACAGTTGGCGTGAAGAGGAGCTTTAGCCATGACAGTTGTTACACAGCATGCCATAGTCTCCGAATCATACAGCAGACAAGCTCGTGAGCTAGCACTGTAAAATATGCATTGCTTCCATCGTCTCTAGTTCCACTCCAGGAATAATAGGCAAGGCATAAAGTCTTCAGGGTTATGTTAAGCGCCGATAATTTCATAGTTAGAGGAGCCATAACAAAGTCGTCACTGAGACAACGTGCCCTGTTGTGGATCTCCTTCGCTCCTAGCATCATATATAGTATTGTATCAATTATTATTGTTTCACTGCTAAAACGCAGCTTTGCTCTCGCGGAGCCTGGATCATACCAATGCAGGTTTAGATTTGGTGATCGCTGCGGTGTTTCTTATCATTCTCGGCTTTGCAAAACCTCCCTGGTGCTGATCAGCCGTCAAGGCCTTTAACCCTCTTTTATCTGGAATCAGTTTAATGGGCTTTTTTTGTGTTGTGGGACGAATGTCTGTTACACAGACGGCACTAAAGAGGGAGCCTCTGATATGATATCTTGTTTTAAATTTGTAGTTCTCATCTAACAAAATTCACAAAGTTTTCTTGCATAATTTCAATAATTGGGAAAGTATTCCCTGGTCGTGTTCTAAATCAAAGGAATTGTGTTAATAGTTGGCTATAGGTTTGCTTTATTCCATCATTATAAATTTGTGCTTGAATTTCCACGGACTACTTTGTGTACACTGTTGCGTGCTGCATTCGAATAGTACTAAGCCGTCCCGTCTTACTGAATTGTCCAGTGTCTTCTTGATATCAGCTTGGATTTTGTGATAACTAAGCTCGAGAGGAATCGCATTTTTTCTGTCTGTATCCCAAGCGAAGAGAAACGTATGCCTATCTCCAGCGCCCTGTGTAATAAGATTATAGAGACGCTGCATCCGTATTGGGCTGGCCTCAGTATCCGTTTGTTGTTTCGTCACATCAACATTATCTCGGTCTCTTTTTGATCCATGTATAATACAATCTTCGGAGACAAATGAAAGAGTAGTATATTCGCTACACATTGTCGAAGTAAACTTGCAGCAGATAAATGACCTAATTGGCGGCTGTCGAGGGAGCATCTTTCTCCAAGACGCTTCCTTAAAGTGGTAGGACTCATTTCTGCCCTGCCGAGCTATATCATATGACTCTAAATCACTTGGGCCGAAACCTAGCGCTGATAGATCATCTGTGTCGTTTGGAGAGCAGAACCAGTGCGGGAACTTCTCAGCCAAAAGCGGATTTTTTGTTTTCTTTGTTGATTTGAGGGCGGGCAGCAGAAATAGATGTTGTTGAAGCAAAGGTGATTTGTAAACCATTCGATGCCATGCTTGAGAAACTCGTTGTGCAGAAGTGAGAAGCGTCCTCATGTCTACTTGCAAGAGGATCTGCTCTAGAAGCTCAGGGCTATTGAGCACGTTTTGAACCGAAGACATGTTTGTAATAGAACAAATAGCCACTTTAATTGAATATTTTCTGTTTGAATGGCAAAATCATTTTAAATGATTACTTTTTATTTGCGGCATTTTCATACATTTGCCTTTTAGAATAGCTGCTTAATTTTAGGATAGCTGCCTGGTTTTAGAACAGTTGCCTGATTTCCAGAAAGTTCCTTACATAAATACATAACCTGGCTTATTCATAAGTATATTATGTATTTATGTAACATTATTTTATTAATATTTTTCTTTTTCCCTTGTGAGAAAGGGTGCTCTTTGCAAATAATTGCTATTTTTTATAGAAGTCGTGTTACTATCTCATTGAAGGTGCTAAGGCAGAATTTTTATATTTTCTTTGTCAGCAGTGCAGTACCTTTCTTAACTTAGCCGGTAATAATCTTAGCGCTGTAGTCCCCTGTAATAAGCGGGTTGCTGCTAAATAAGTCAGACTACCTAGTTGGTGGCTACCCTTACTTGAGGGCCACTGCCTTTTCCCTTTAATATTAATAATATAAAATATTTTAATAGCAATTTCTAATTTAATTTTAAGTTAAATTTTAATATAATTATATTTTTTTAAAAGTAATAACTAATTTTATTAAAAATACTATTTTTAATATATTAAAAGATATTAAAAATAATATATTATAATAAAAAGCAGTGCTATAATAAAAAAATTTTTATTTAATTTTATAAAAATATTTAAACAGTAACTAGTTAAAAATTTAATATATTTAAATTTTTATAATAATTTTTTAAAAATAAGAAATATTATTTTATTAAATAAATTTAAGTTTAAATTAATTTAAGTTTTTCTTATAATATATTAATAAATTAAAGAGTTTATTATAAAAATTATTAAAAATAAAAATAATAGTTAATATTTAAGAAAATATTAAATTAAAAGATTTTTAAAATAAAATTTTAAAATTAAAATTATTAAAAGTAAGTTAATTAATTCCTGTTATTTAAATAAAATTATAATTAATATAATAAAAAAAATTTTAATTTTAATATTTTTTTTTAATTTTTAAAATATTTTTAAAAAATATTATTATAATATAAATAAAACTAGAATTTTTAAAAGCTATAGTAATAATAAACTAGTATTTAAATATATAAAAAAAAAGCTATTGTAAGAGAATAATTTAAATTATAATATTAAATTATAATTATTAAATATAATTTAATTATAAATTAAATTTTTTTATTATTAATTATTTTTAAAAGTTTAATAATTTATTAATAATAAATTTTTTAATAAAATTAAATTTTTAATTAGTTAAATATTTAAAATAATTAAAAAAAATTAAATAAATAATAAAATTATTTTATAATAGTTTTAAAAAAAAATATATGTTTTAAATTTAATTTAACTTATTATTAAAGTAATTACTTATTATTAATAATTATAATAATTATTATATTAATAGTTTTTTTATAAATATTTTAGAAATTATATATATTTACTATTTTTATTAATATATATTTTATATATTTTATATATTTTTTAATTTTTTAATATTTTTATTTTTAATCTTATTAAAAATAAAAATAAAAATATTATTTTTATTAATATATTAAATTAAAATAAGCTTATTATTAATTAATTAAAAATTTTTATAAAAGAATTATATAAAAAATATTAAAAGAAATTAGTATTTATTAAATAATTTTATAATAAAATTAAATTTAAAATTAAAAAAAGATTTTATTAAATTAATTAAAAATATAAATAATAAAATATTTAATAAATAATTAATATTATTAATTTTTTAAATTATATTTTATTAAATTTTTAATTTTATTAATTACTTATAATAATTAAATAAAAATATTAATAAAAATTAAAAAAATTATATTATAAAAATAAAAAAGTTTAATATTTTTTATTTTAAATTTATAAAAATTAAAATATTTTTAAAATTAAATAATTATTATTTATTATTTAAAGAATTAAATATTATAAAATAATAAACTTTTAAAATTTAATATATTATTTATATTATTATAATAAATTAAATTTTATATTAAAATTTTAATTATAAATATATTATTAAAAATATATTAATATACATTTAAAAAATTTTAATTATTATTATATTAATTAAATAAATTATATTACTTATAAATATATAAAATATTTTTTTAATTTAAATTTTAATTTTTATAATAATATAATTTTATTTAATATTATAATTTATTAATTAAAAACTAATATAAAAATATTAATTTTTTAAAATTATTATATTAAAATATTTTAAATATAAAAATTAAATTAGTTTTTATAAATATATTAAATATTATTATAAAATATATAAATTTAATAAATTTTTAAATTAATAAAAATTAAATAAAAAAAAAATAAAAAAAATAATAATATTATTAAATATTTTAAATAATAAAAAAATTTAAAATATATTATATTTTTTAAAAAAAATATATAAAAAATAAAAAATATAATAATAATATAAAAAAATAAAAAAATATTTTAAAAAAATTATTATATAATATATTATTAAATAATAAGTTATTTATAATTTTAATAAATAATAAATTATAATATAATTATATATTTATATTAATTATAATATATTTAAAATTATTAATATATATAAAAAAAAATATTAATTTAATTATATAAAAAAAACTTTTTAATATAATAATAAATAAATTAAATAATAAATTAATTAATTACTAATTAAAATTTATAAATATATTATAAAAATTATATATAATATTATAAATATTTTAAAATATAATATTATTTTTAAAATACTTTAATTATATAAATATAAATTTAAAATAAATTAAAAAACTAGTTAAATTTATTAATATAATAATAAATTATTTTTTTTTAAAAAAAAAAAAATTAAATTATTAAAAACTTAAAATTTTTTTTAATTTAATAAATATTTTATTTTAATATTTTTTAAAAAAAGAAAAATAATAAAATAATAAATAAAAAAGTAAATTATTATTTTATAATAAAAATTAATAATATTAAATAAAAAATTTAAAAAAATAAAAATATTTTTAATTAATTTACTAGTATAAATTTTAAAATAATATTAAAAATATAAAAAAAATTTTAAAAATTAATTAAAAAAAATTACTATTATATTTAAAATAAAATTATAAAATTATTTTAAAATAAAAAAAAATTTAAAATTTTATAAAATTTATAATTTTAATAAAATAAAATTTAAAATTTTTAAAAAATAAATTAAATATTAATTTAAAAAAAAAAATATATTTATATTTTTAAATTATTAATTAAATAATTTATTATTTATATTTTAAAAAAAAAAAATTTTAATTAATTATTAATTATAAAAAATTAAATAAAATAATAGTTAAAAATAAAATTTTATTATTTTTAATTTAATTAAAATTTATAAGCTTATATAAAAAAAAAAAATAATAAATAAAAAATAATATTTATAATTAAATATAAATTATATAAATATATTATTATATTATAAAAGTTAATAAATATATTTATTTTTTTTAAAAAATAAATAAATTATATATTTAAATTATATTTAAATAATTTTATAATAGTATAAGAGATAATTAAAATAATATTACTAAGCTAGGATTATTTAATAAAGCGCTGCTACTGCTATATTTATATTTTAATTATATTTTAAATATAATTTTTTTCTTTTTAATTAATTATAAAAATAATTATTATATAAAAGTAAAAAAGATTACTTATATTAAAAAGAAAATATAATTTAATATTCTTATAAGCAGTTTTAATAAAACTATTAATTTTTTAGCTGTAATTATAATATTATTTAATAAAACAAGAAGCTTACTACTTATAATAAAATATATATTTTTTTAAAATATAATAAAAAATATATTTTTAATTTTTATATTTATTTTTTAATTTATCCCAGGTTTTTTAAAAGCCTGCCTTATTATTAATATAAATAATACACTTTTAATTAATAAATATATTTTTACAAGTTAGCTTTTTATTATTTAATTATAATTTTAATACTAAGTTTTTTTTGTTTTAATTTTTTATTATATAACAGCCACTTAAGTAGCAAGGTTATTATTAAACTTATTATTAAATTTATTAAGCTTTTTATTTTTACTTTTTTTTTTAATAGTACTATTATTTTTCTAGCAAATATAAACCTTAGCTTATATATTAGTATTAATATAATAAATATACAGCTGCTGCTGTATTTAAAAAAATATATTTTTATATATATTTTTAAATATATTTTTTTTCATTTATAATAATTATAAAAGGTGCTAGAATATAAAAGTTTTAATAAATTACCTTTAGTTTTTTATAAAGCTATTAGTATTTATCTTTTTTTTTTATATTAATTAAGCTAAAAGTAAAGTTAATTATAAACTTCTAGTTAATAATTTTAATAATTTTAAAAAGATATATATTAAAATAATTTATTTTATATATATTATTAATCCCTGGGACCTCAGGGAACTATAATTATATTATTTTTAATTACTTATAAGTTTACAGGACTCCCTGGATTTTATTATTATTATTATTTAACTTAATATAATAGTACAAGTTACCTTTTTTAAGCTTTTTAATCCAAGCCTAGGTTGCAGATAAGCTGTTAAGTGCTTTTATTTAAAGTCTCTGTTTGTTATTATAAATATTTAATTAATAGAAGTATATAAGCTCCCTGGCACTTTTTTAAAAGATCTGGGCTATCTCCTTGGCTAGCAAAACTTAGTGCCTTGCCAAGTCTCTTTTTTATTACTATTAAAAAAGTATTTATTACTAATATATTATATAAGCTAATAAGTTAAAGGTTAGTAAATAATTATAATTTTTATAGTTTATGTAATATAATTACTTTTAATTAATTTGTTTAATAACTAAGGCTGTAATCTTATAAGAATAACTTATCTTTTAAATTAAATTTTATTAAATTTTAATATTTAAAAAAACTTAGCTGCTAGTATAATTATAACCAAGGGTATAATATATCAGGATTTTTTCCCTGTTAATACCTAGGGGTTAAAGCTGTGTTTAATTTAAAAAGCAAAGCTGTTTTTATAATAAAAGGTTTATGAAAATATAAAAAGCTTATTAAATTTTAATATAAGTATAAACTATTATAATTTAAATAAAAATATACTATAATATAAATAAGAAAACTTTAAAATTAAAAAATAATTAAATATATTAAATAATTAAAAAAGAAATAAATATAATTTTTAATTTTAATTATATAAAAAATTAAAAAATTATATTATTAAAATTAAAATACCCTGGAATATTTAAAAATATATTAATAAAGTTTTAATATATAAAAGTTTTTAAAAAAAAACTAGATATTAAATTACTAGAATATAACTAATAAAATTATAAAATTAAACTTATAAATAATAAAGTTTTAATATTTAATAAAATTTATAATTTAAATAATTTAATAAGTAAATTAAAAATTAATTAAAAAAAATTATATTAAATTTTTTAAATTTTTAATAAAATATTTAATTATATTTATATTTAAAAAAAATAATAAATTTTAATTTATTATAAATTATTAATAATTAAATATAATAATTAAGAAAAATATTATATTATTATTTTTAATTTTAAAAATTAAAAATTAATTTATAAAAGTTAAAATTTTTATTTTACTAGATTTTAAAAAAATATATAATTTTATTTAAATTAAAAAAAGTAATAAATAAAAAATTATTTTTTATATTAAATGTAAATTATATAAATATTATATAATATTTTTTAAATTTATAAATACCTTATATAACAACCTGGTTACTAGATTCTTAAACAGGATTAGTAATATAAAAGAATTCCCAAGGGATAAACCTAAGGTCTAGGTTTATATTAGCAGATAAGTTAAAGGATTTATAAGTAATAGTAATAAGTAATAGTAATTAGTTACTACTAAGGTTAATAAAACTTAATAAATTATATTTTAATTATATTATAATTAATATATTAATAATTAGCTATTTAAATTATTTAAATAAGTGTAAAAAGTAAACTTATATATTTAATTAAATATTTATTTTTAATATACTTAATTATTAAATATATTAAATAATATTTAACTTACTTAATAATTAATTTTATTAAGTAATATATAATTAGTAAAATAAGCTTATTTTAATTTATTTTTGCTTACCCTGTAGGCCTATTATTATAATTATAAAAGTTAAGTTATAATATAATATTTCTTTTTTAATAGTTTTGCTTTTAAAACTTTACTTTTTATAGCTTACACCCCTGTTACTTATATAAGTAATTTTTTTTTTTTTTTATAATTTTATTAAATTAATATTATGGTTAGTAATAAATATAAGTATTTTAAGTTTTTTTAAATTTTATAATATAATATATTAAAGTATTTTATATTACTTATATTATTAATTATAAAATTTTATTTTTATTATAAAAAATATAATTATAAGTGTTTTATATTTAAGTTAAATTTTTTATATTATTTTTAATATATTTATTTTTAATAAATAAATTATAAGACTTTTAATTTATTAATTATTTAATTTAAAAAAATAATAAATAAAAAAGCTAATTTTAATTTTAAATTAAAATAAGTTAAGGAAGTATAGCTTAAAGCAAGTGTATATATAAAATATTTTTATTTTTAAAAGAAAAAATAGTTTATAAAAATAAAAAAAGTAATTAAATATAAAATTAAAAATTTAAAAAAATTAAAGTATATTAAAAAAGAAGAATATAAAATATATAAAACTGCTGTTTTTTAAATTAAAATATTATAGCTTAGTATAAGTTCTTTTAGGGCTAATTTTGCTTTTTTAAGGCAGGTAAATTTTCTAAGGGAATAAAAGAAAAATCTTAAGTTAATATAATCCCTAGGTTTTAATAAAGCTTTTTTACTAATACTATTAAATTTTTAAAATATTTAATAAGCTTTTATATTTTTTTTTTTTTATTTTTTTTTTTTTATTATATTTAATAATATTATTTATTATTTTTTTTTATTTTTATAATATTAATATTTTTAATTTTATATTTTTTTTTTTTTTTTAATAATAATTTTATTTTAAATAATTTCTTTAGTATTTTTATTAATTAGTATTTTTTTTAATAGTAATATATAAAAAATTAAATATATAGGTTTTTTTTATTTTTTTTTATTTTTTAAAAAATTTAAATTTATAATTAATTTTTTTAATTTTTTTTAAAATTTTATAAAAGCTAAGCTTTTTAAAATTTAACTTATTATTTAATTTATTTATTTTAATATTTACTTATTTATTATTATATATATATTATAATAATTAAATTATATTTCTTTTTTAAAAGTTTAATTTTTTAAGCTTATATTAGTTTATATATTTAATTATTTTTTAATATATAAACTTAAATTATATTTTTAATTTATTATATAATTTAATTATATTTTTAATTTTAATAATAGCTTTTTTAATATTTTCCCCTTGCCTAGGTAATTTATAAGCCTTAGGTTTAAATTTATAATTAAGGAAAAATAGTAATTTACTTATAAATTTTAATTTTATATTATTATATAAAAGCTATGTAATTAAAAAAAGTTTTACTTAATTATTTTATTTAAAATTAATATAATAATATAGTTATATTTTAATTATTTAATTAATTTATTTTATTTATTTATTAGTTTATAAATAATAAGTTATATTAGCTTTATAATTTATTTTAAGTCTAGTAATAAATACTTTTTAAAATTTAAATATAAATATATTTTTTTTATTAAAAATTATTTTTTCTAGTAATTTATAATTATATATAATAAATCTTATTATAATATAACTTAAATCTTTTATATTAATTACTTTTTTAAATAATAAGAAATAAGTAAATTTAATAAATTTATTAATATTAATAAATATATTATTATATATTATTTATATTATTAGTTTTTTAAATTATAATAGTTTAATAATAAAATTAAATAAAATTAATTTTTATAATTATTATAGTATAAGTAATAATTATATTTTTTTATATAGCTTATATTTAGAGCTTTTTACTTATTAATATATATTATATTTTAATATTATATTAATAATTTTATTTTTTATTTTAATAAATTAGTAATATTATTAGTAATATTAATATATTATATTAATTTTTTAATATATAGTAGTAATTATATTTTAATATATATTTTTTAATATTTTAATTTGTAGTTTTTTTAATACCTAGATTTTATTATTATTTTATTTTAATATTTTTTTATTAAAATATATATATTTTAAAAGTTATTTAAATATTAAGTTTTTTATTAAGTTTTTTATTTTATTAAAAATAAGGTTATATTCTTTAATAATAAACAAGGTATTAACTTATATTTACTTATAATTTCTTTTATAATTTTTATATAAAATTTAAATTTTTATTTTAAATATTTATTTAAAATATTTTTTTTTTTAATTTAAAATATTTGCTTTTTTATTTTTAATTTTTTTATAATATATAAATTTATATTTATAATTTAATAAAAACTTAAAATATTTAACTTATTATAAAAAAAATTTTTAAATTATAATAAAATAAATAATATTATAATAATTAATATAAACTTTAACTTTATAAATATTTTTTAAGTAATAATATTATTATTTTTTAAATATTTTAATAATTATTATAAATTTCTTATTATAAATAAAATATTTTAATTTAAGTTTATATAATTTTTTTAAAAAGAAAATTATTAAATAAAATTTCTTTTTTTTATTTTATTATATTAATACTTTTTTAATTATAAAATTTAAAATATTTATTTTAATTTTTAATAATTTATTAAAATTATATATAATAAATATAAGTTTATTTAAAAAAGTATTTTTAAATTTTTAAAATATTTTTTTTATTTTTTTTTTATATATAAGTTTTTTATTTTTAAATTTTTTTTTACTTTTCTTATTTTTTTTTAAGTAAATAATATTAGTAAATAATTTAATAATTTTATTATAATTTTTAATAAACTTTTAATAATAATTTACTAATTTTAAAAAGCTTTATATTTTTTTTTTTATTTTTAATAATTTCTAGTTTTAAATTATAATAAGCTTATTAAAGTTTATTTAAATTTATTTTAATAAAATTAAATATTTAAAAAACTTAATTTTTTATATATAAAAATTATATTTATTTAATTTTACTAGTAAATTAATATCTTTTAATATTTATAATATTTTATAAATATATTCCTAGTATTCTTTAAAAGTTTTAAAAAATATTAAAATATTATTTAAATATATAATTATAAAATTATTTATAAATATTTTTAAAATATAATTAATTATTTATTAAAATATTACAGGTATATTAATAAATTTAAATAATATTATTAAGTATTTAAATAATTTATAATATATTTTAAATATTATTTTTTATTTATTTTTTTTTTAAATATAAATTAAATTATATATTTTTTTAAAGTTTAAGGTAGTAAATTATTTTATACTAGTTAAGTAATTTTAAATTTTTATAATAAATAGTAATAAGATTTAATTTTTAATAATAATTTTATTTAATTATTAATAATTAATAATTAATTATAACTTTTTATTTTTTTTTAATATAAATATAATAGGGTATTTAGCTTATAAAATAAATAGTTTAATATATTCTTTTTTTAATTATTTTTATATTTATTTTTTTAAAGTTTTAAGCTTTATTTTATTAAAATTATAAATTAAAAAAAACTTTATTATTTTTTTATTTATAAAATTAATATAATAATTTTATTATAAGTAAAATAATTATATTATTTTTAATATTAAATTAAATAATTTTTAATATTTTTTATATTATTTTAATACTTTAAGTAAAGTTTTATTTAATTCTTTTACTTTTTTTTTTTTTTTTATTTTTAATAGTATTTTATTTAAAACTTATAATTTATTTTTTACTTATATAATAATTTTATTAATATATATTTTTTTTAATTTAATTTACTTATAATTATATTATAATAATACAAGTAATTTTTTTAAGTTAAATTTAACTTTTTTTTTAGGTTTTATTTTTTTTTTTTTATTTTATATAAGAGTTTTTAAATTTAAAAGCACAGCTTTACTTTCCTTACTTTTTTTAAAATATAATTATAATTTTAATAAGATTTTATTTTCTTATTTTATTTATTTTATTTTTTAATTAATTAATAAGTTATTTTAATAAAGCTAATAGTTTTTAAATATAATATTATAATTATTAAATATTATAATATTAAATTTAATATTTTTAATATATTTAATAATAAGTATAAAAAAGTAATTAATCTTTGTATTAATTTTAATTTTAATATTTAAGTTAATAATATTAAAAATAAGTATTAGATTTATTTTAATAAAGTATAGTAATTAAAATTTAATTACTAAGCTATTAATAATAAAATTATAATTTATACTATTATTTATATAAATTTTAATTAATTTATTATATAATTATTTTATAAAAAAAAACTTTTTATTTTTTATTATTTAAATTATATTAATAATAATTTTATTTAAATAACTTTTTTATTATATTTTTTTTAATATTTTATATATTATTTATATTTTAAATATTAATTTTAATTTTAAATTATTTAATAATAGGCTTTAATTAAAATTATATTTTTTAATTTTTTATTTATATAAGTGTTTAAATTATAACCCTGTTAAATTAATTTAATAATAATTTAATAAAATTAGTTTTTTTTTTTTTTATAGGTTTTATAATATTATAATTTATAATTTAAGAAATATTACTTATTATAATATTTTATTACTTTTTTTTTATAAGGTTATAATTATATTATCTTATATTATTTTTTAAATTTATTAAAAATATATATTTAATAATATATTTTATTATATTTATCCTAGCTTTTTTTTTTATAATTATTATTAAAGCAGTTAATAATTTTATTAATTAAAATTTTTTATAAAATTTATTTTATTATAATCTTTTCTTAAGTTTTATTAAAGTTAATATTTTATATAAGTTATTATTTAAAATATATTATATATACTTTTCTTTATATTTTTTTAATATAATTATATTCTAGGTTATAAAATCTGTAGAAATTATATTTTATATATTTATAATATACTTTATATAATTTATAAAAATAATATTTATATTATATTAATTAATAATTTTAATTTTTATATAAGTATATAATATATTTTTTTTTATAAAATTTATATTTATATATTTTAAAGCTATCTTAGCTTTTATAAATTATATTTATTATTTTTTTAAATATTTTAAAAGTATTATAAGTATTATAAAGTTTAGTTTAAAACTTTTATTTTATTATTTTATTATTATAAAAGTAATAGTCTAGTATATCTTATTATTTTATATTTTTTTAAAAGTAATTATAAATTTATTATTTAAAATTATAATAATAATACTTTTTATATTTATATTTTAAGTTATTTAAAAAATAAAAACAGCAGTAATATATTATATAATTATAATTATAATTTAAGTAAGTATACTTTATATTATTACTTTTATAATATTTATATTAAAATTCTTTAATTAAGCTTAAGCTAAGGCTTTTATAATTATTAATATTATTATTAGATATTTTTATTATTTTTTTTAAATATTATTTAATAAGAAATTATTTTTTTATAATATATTTTTATTTTATTTTAAAGTTAAAAGGTCTAAGAATTCTTTTTTTCTTTACTTTAACTTTATAATTATAATTATAAATCTTGCTTTTATAATAAGTGTATCCTAGGTAATTATAATATATATTTATAAAGTTATATAATAAGTATTTTAATATTTCCTAGTACTTGTTAGCTTTCTTATTAACTAGTTCCCTTAAAATAAATTTATTTATTTACTATTTTAATTTATAATCCAAGTTAAGTTTTATTTTTTTATATTCTAGATATTTAAATAATTTAAAGTAAGCTTTAATTTTTATTTTTTTTTTTTAAAAAAGTTCTACTATTATATTTATATTATATTATTATTTAACTTTATATTTATATTTTAAATTTATTAATTTATATTTTAAATATTTTAAATATTTATATTTTATATTTTTTAAATTATATATATTATATTTATAATAATTATTATTAATATAATAATTATAAGATTTTTCTTAAAATTTTATTATATTAACTTTTATTTTTTTAAGTATTTTAATTATTTAAAGTTTTTTAAAATAATAACTTAATTTTTTTTTACTGCTTTTATAAATAATATAATTATTATTATAGCAAGCTATTTAGCTTAAATTTATATAAGTGTTTTTACATATAGTATTAATTTAAGTTTTTTTTAGTTAAGTAAATTATTTAAAAATAGTTTTTTTTTTTTATTTTTTTTAATATAATAATTTTTTTTTTTATAACCTGGCTTATTATAATAATAATATTTACTATTAAACTTTTTTTTAAGTTTTTTTTAAAAATTTTTATTTTTATAATTAATAAAATTTAAGTTTATTTTTCCTAGTTTATTATTATTACTATTAATAATATATTTACACTTTTTATTATTATTAGCTTATAAATATATTTTAATTTAATTTCTTATTTTTTTAATTTTATATTTTTATTATTATTTATATTACTATTTATTAATTTTAATAGATTTTTTTTATAATATTTTAAATATTTCCAGGGGGTTTTTTAATAATAAAGTGTTTTTAATTTTAAATTTTAAACTAGTGTAATATAATATATACTTAATTATATTATTATAATTTATTTTAATATTTAATTATATAAATTTAATTATATATTTAAAATATAGTTTTTTTTTTTATTTAATATTAAAAAATACTATTTTAATTTTTTATTTTTTATTTTTTTTTTTAAATAAAGCTTTTAATTATTTTTTAAATTTAATATAACTTATAAAAAAAGTTATAATTTTTTTTTTTTATATTATTATATTATTATTTTTTAAATCTTATAAGTATAATTTATATTAATTTTTTATAATATTAATAAATCTTCTTCTTATTATATAAATTTTAAATTTATTTATATTTATAATAATTTTAAAATAATTAAAGTAATTTTTTATATTTATAAAATAAGCTTAGATTTTTTTTAAATTTTTATTAAATAATATAAGTATTTTTAATTTAAATACTTCTTTTAGGTTTTATTATTATAAGGTAATATTAACAGTTAAAGTAGCAGTAGTTACTACTAGTATAAGTATTATTATATTATTTTATATCCCTTAAAGCTGCTTTTAAAAGTTTATAATAGTTTAAGTTTACTAGGTAATAATATCTTAAGCTATGCCTTATTACTATTATAAGTTACTAATAGCTTACTAATCCGCGGTGTATTAAACTTTTATCTGCTATACTAGTTTTTTTATATTTACTAATTAAATTATAATATTAGCTTTTATTTATAATAGTTTTATAAGTTTTTTATTAATATTATTATTTATTTTATAATTAGATATATTTTTTAATATTACTTATAAGTCTAGTAACTGTTTAAATAAAAGTTATTAATATATAATAATTTAATTATTAAATTTTTAAACAGGATTAATAATATAAAAAAATTCTTAAAAAATAAACTTAAAATTTAAGTTTATATTAATAAATAAATTAAAAAATTTATAAGTAATAATAATAAGTAATAGTAATTAATTACTATTAAAGTTAATAAGACTTAATAAGTTATACTTTAATTATATTATAATTAGTATATTAATAATTAGCTATTTAAGTTATTTAAATAAGTGTAAAAGGTAAACTTATATATTTAATTAAGTATTTATCCTTGATATACTTAATTATTAAGTGTATTAAATAGTACTTAACTTATTTAATAATTAATTTTATTAAGTAATATATAATTAGTAGAACAGGCTTATTTTAATCTGTTCTTATTTATCTTGTAAGCCTATTATTACAACTATAAGAGTTAGGTTATAACACCTTAGTATTTTTTTAAAAAATAATTAATTATATATTATATAATTATATAAATTATTTTATTATTATATATTTTAATAATATTTTTATTTATTTTAAAAATCTAGAAAAATATAAGAAATATATTAAAAAAGTATTATAAATATTTTAAAATAATAAACTTTTAGTAAAATTTAAAAAATATATTATTATTTTAAATAAAATTTATTTAAATTTTAAAAAATTTAAAATAATTGATAATTAAAAATTACTTGAAAATATTAAATAAATATAAAGTTTTTTAAAACTTATTAATTATTATTAATATTTTATTAAAAGCTTTTTAAAAATTATTATATTATTTATAAATATAATAAAAAAAATATTAAATTTAATTTTATATAAAATATTTTAATAGTTTTTAAATATTTTAAATAAGCTTTTACTAGTATATTAATACTTATAATATTTAATTTAAATAAATTTATTATAATAAAAATATAATAATTTATTATATTATTAAATTAAACAAGGTAAAAAATTAAGCTAATAATTATTATTATAGTAATTATTATAATAAAATTAATTATTTATAAAAGATTTAACTATTACAGGGAACTAAGTTATAATAAAAAATTAATATTTTAAATTATATAATTAAAAAAGTATTAAGTTAATTAAATAAAAAAAAATTTAAGTTTATAACTTATTTTTTTAAGAAATTATATAAACTAGAATTTAAATATTTTATTTATAATAAAAAATTTATAATTATATATAATACTTTTAATAAATAATATTAAAAATATTATTATAAAAAAAACTAATTTTTAATAATAATTTTAATAAATTATTAGAATATTATTTATTTTATAATAATATAAGAATTATTTTATAAATAAGTTAAATATTATAAGTAACTTTTTAAATTTAAGCTTATTATTAAATATTATAATAGTTTTAATAATAAATATATTAATATATTTAATAAATATTTAAAATATTTTTTAAGAAATACTAAAAGTTAAAATATAAATATTAAAGAAAAATTAATATAAAAATTTAATATTTTAATTAATTAATATTATATATTAAATTAAAATAAATAACTTAATTATTAATAATATAAAAGAATATATTAAGAATTAAAAAAATAAGTAATATTTAAAAAAGATTTTTATAAATACTAGATATTTAATATTAAATAAATTTATTTAAATATTAAAAGATTTATAAAATAAAATAATAAAATTAGTTTATATATATAAGTTTAATAAATATTATAAAATTAAAAAAATTAAATAATAAATTAATAAATATTTTAAGTTTAAAAATATTAAAAAATAAATATAAAAAGTTATATTAAAATATATAATATATAAATAAATTAAAATATTATATTACTTTTTTTATAAAAAATTATAATTTTTATTAATTTTAATTAAAAATTAAAAATTAATTATATTTAATTATATTATAAAGCTTTTATTTTTAAAAGAATTTATAAGTAATAATATTTATAGTATTTTTATAATAATTAATTAACTTTTAAAAATAATTTATTTTATTTTAATAAAAAATTTTTTTATAAAAAACTTAGCTTATATTTTTTTTAAAAAATATTTAAATAAATTATAAATTATTAAATAAGAGTATTTTAAATAAAAGATTAATATTTATATTTAAATTCTAGTAATTACTTATAATAAGAATTAAATTAAAATATAAAACTAGTATTATTTATTACCTTTGAATAAATAAATAAATAAAATAAATTAATTAAATTATTAATATATATTTATAATATTATATTAATTTTAATTAAAATAATTAAGTAAAATATTTATTAACTGTTTAAGCTTTTTATAATAGTATACTAGTAAAATATATAAATTATTTACTATTTTATATTAATTATAAGTTTAAACTAGATTTATACAAGCTTTTAATTAAAGAAGAAAATACTAGTAAAATTATTATTATAGCTAATAAATTTAAGGAACTGTATTAAAAATTGCAAGTATAATTTGAATTTGTTAAAGAAAAAATAATTAAATTTGCAAATATAAAAAGAATTAGAAAACTAATTTTTAAGAAAGGAGATATAGTTTACTTATTTTAATATTTATATAGTAAAATTAATAATTAAAAAATAAAATTAATTTTATTAAATTTAATATTTTTTAATAGTTATAAAATATTAAGAAAATTATAAATTTAATTAACGTTATATTATTAAAAACTTAGCTATTATTATAAAAAATTAAAAAGTAATTAAATTATAAAAATATTATAAAAGTAATAGTAAAAGTTAAAATTTATAATTTATAATATTAAATTAATAGTTTTTAATTTAAAAAAAAAATAAAAAATAAAAAAAAATTTAAATAATTAATTTATTAGGGTTAAGAAAATTATAAATATTAAAAGAAAGCTAGAAAAAAAAATAATATATTAAGGCTGTATATAAGGTTAAATTTATTAAATTTAAAAACTTTTATTATATATTTTAATTAGAATAAAAAAAATATATATAGAAATTTAATTATAATACTATTGCATTGATTTTTTCTTTATTCTTATAATCCTAATTAAATTACGCTTGGGTGGCCCTTAAGTGGGGGTGGCCATTAACTAGGTGGTCTGACTTAGAAAGTACTGATAAGTATAAGCAGAACGTATGGGACTTAGTCTTGCGTACTTATATTTTAGCCTATAACTAATGTGCCCTTGGTTTTCCCGTGTTTTGATTGGCTTAGCGTTAGAAAGATATATAAATTCTGCCTTAGCACCTTCAATGAGTAGCTGCGCTAATCCTAAATAACTCGTTGGCTAAAATATATAATGAATAGCAACTAAGAGGGGCTATTACGTCCAGTCTATCGAATACTCGTCAAACAGTGAGTCGGTGAATTCAAATGGAGACGATATAGAAAGTTCTGAAGTGCGGAAATATCTAGCACACAATGCCTTCTGTCTTAAACCATATAGTGGTTTCCAGATATCGTCATCAGCATTGCCCATCTGTCGAGGAGAGGGCTTCAAGATTCGGTCAATGACATCCCAAGCCGTGTCTTCCATTATCCTTGCACGCGCACGCACAGCTCAGAGAGAGCAAATGACATAGCGTGCCATTGAATATGAGCGTTGGAAAAGAACCAACGCCAGCAGCTCAGTTCACAATCAGCCCCAAGTGATTGCTCGAATTCGAGCAGGCTGATAGATGATCTAAATAACAAATCTTTATCACTGGGAGTTAAAGGCATCCCTTCCTCAGTGTCACCATAACAGGCTGGATATAGAATAAGAAGGCGTAGCTTCGCGACGATCAGTGGTGTTACCTTCAACACTAACCGACTTATGGGTGTGGGTATCGCTCGACAGAGGTGCAAATATGTATCATCTAAATAATTTGATAGCCTGTTTAATGCTATTTCATTCTCTTTAATTCCTGTTGGTGTCTGGTAGGGGTGGATAATATTATTACCGCACGAAGCAGCCAGCTTCCACGCTTCATATCGGATCAAAGAGAATACCATTTCTGTGTAGTCACGACGCTCGCTGAGTTCCGAGGATGCCACTTCCATATCTCCATCATCAATATTCAGCGGCATTCTTGTATCGAAGCTCGAGAGCGTAATAGTGGCCTCCATGCCTATGCCTTCTGAAATACGCCAATCAAGCGAGCATAGATGCCACCAAATACGGCGTCGCGTTTCTGTTTCGAATAGAGATAGATTGAAAACAGAGCCGTCTCGATGCAGGCCTATAGTTCGTGAGATCTGGATTGCTAGGGAAATCAGGACTCCAATGCTACGGGCTTCCTTTCTAGGTATGCACGTCTATACGGAGCTTGGTGAGTATTGATTATTCTTCCTAGGGCGATAATTTATTTAATAAGCTTACCAAGAAGATAACAAATGCCTGAAGAACCTGCAGGTCATGTGTTTGAAGCACCTGAGCGTCGGCCAATGCTTTCTCAACCGCTGATCTGAAAGAGGCTGTATAACTCTGGGTATCTAAGGCAAACTCAACTCTAGCTTGAGACGGTGAAAGAGAAGATACTGCGCCGTAGCAGACTGCTAGCAGTAGAGTGCGAGCCTCTGAGTTCAAGCTGCCCTCATTTAGTGATAAATCATTTAGGATTTGTTCAATGCTAGGATTGTGGAGAACCCTGATGAGGGGATCGACATTTTGCACATATATCTTCCAAAGTCGAAGTATCTGATCGAGGGGAGGGTTCGCGACTGCTCTCTGAACTTGTGGTACCGTATGTGGGAACAAAAAACTCCCACCGGACAGGTTTTCTCGAGGTATTAAGGCGAGCTGGTATGCTGAATTGTATCCGAAACTGGCATAGGAGTCTTCAAGCTATTCGCAGATGTATCTTTTTAGCAAATATTTCCTCTGTCAACATGCTTTTATTTTGGAAGGAGACAAACCTTTGCCGGAAGCTCCGTCCAGAATGTTTTTGTCAGAAAGCGACTTTTCCCGGGCTCGTCTATCAATAAGCGGCCGGGATGCTGTCGAAACCCCCTAGATTTATCATCCGTGATATCTTCAACCCTGGTATAGAAGTTTCTCATAAGACTTTGCCCTTCGTTTGAACCAAGTAGACGTTCGAGTTCAGCTACTCTATCCACGAGCTTTGAATCACGATATTTCGATTTACGATCTCGACGAATAGGCTCATTGGTGTATATGCAGCCGATACTCCCACGGACACAGTTCGAACAGGACTGAATTCTATTACATTTCAATTTTCGCCGATAGCATTCCATGCAGGCTCTTGACGGCAGCCGTGGATTTTGTCTTGGAAATGTGAGATGGAGAGGGTTTCTGCTGTTCATGATTTGCAGGTTTCCAAATATTAGTTACATGAAAATTGAACTCAGCCATTCAGCACAGTAATTGATGCAAGTGAATGCTGATGCTGCGGGGTAGCAAGCGTTTGGAGATCAAAGTAGGCCTAGGACAGGACTGCGGCGCGAGAGGCGCGAGAGACCCGACAGACCCGTCCGCTTGCAACCGAATGTGCAAATGTTCCTAATCCCGAAAACAAGCAGACAGTTAACGGACATAATGAATTTGAAAGAGCCGGACATGCAAAAGAATGGATCCTGTGTTCAAGTCATCTAACATGACATGGGATTCGGCTCTTACGCGTTATCTTAGCGATAATGGTACTTCAGAGGTTACATCATTAACATAAAAAGGCCAACCATTTAACGTAAATTTGAGAAGGGCAACAACAATTGTTATATTGTCTAGTTTTTTTTTTCCACGCCCCCTGAGACTTTCATTCTATCCACCAAGACTTATTCGCTGCAATGTCTGAGATCATTATTGTTGGAGCTGGTCCGACGGGCCTTTGGCTCGCATTAGAGCTCCGCACTGCTGGGCTTGGGGTTACTGTAATCGAAAGAAATAGGGACCGAGATATTCGTTCACATGCGATTGCGATGTCTGCTGGTAGTCTTGAAACGTTCGCAACTCGTGGTATGGCTCAACGTTTCATCAACGCCGGTATACCTCTTCACTCTGTTCATTTTGGCTCTTCAGAGAGCCGGCTGCAAATGTCAAGAGAGACTTTAGGGATCAAGCATCCTCATTCTTTAATGATTCCGCAAGCCGTGACGGAGCAGCTCTTAGTAGAGCTTTGCCAAGAAAAGGGAGTCAAATTCTTCTTCGGCCACCTCGCGATTGGCCTTGTTCAAGATGGTGAGACCGTCACTGTTGAAATCGAGACTGAAAACGGGTTGAGGTCTACATTTACTGCATCTTGGCTTGTTGGGTGCGATGGAACGAAGAGTGAGGTCAGAAAATTAGTGAACTTTTGAGTTCCCTGGTACTGATGGCAATATCTCCGGTTGGCTAGCAGATGCACTAGTTACAGACCCACCTTCTAACCCGATATCAGTCAATAACGAGTCTGGGTCCTTCTTGATGCAGCCTCTTGGGTATCAAAAGTACTATCGGCTCGCCGGAGTGAACATAGGCACCATGGATTTTCCACCAAGCGCAATCCCAACACTGGAAAATTTCAAATCATTCGCATTTGAAGCTCTTGGGACAGATTTTGGAATTGATTCTCCTCTGTGGATCTCTCGGTATTCGATCACGACCCGTCTAGCGACGAACTTCCGTAGCGGGCGTGTCTTTATCGCCGGCGACGCTGCTCATCAATTTTTCCCGGCAGGTGGCCAAGAAATCACAACAGGGTTACAGGATGCTGCAAATTTAGCATGGAAACTAGCTGCTGTTACTCAAAAACGATTGACAGGAAAGAAGGGGGATGAGCTTTTAAACTCTTACAGCACGGAGAGAAGACTAGCGTTGCAAGCGATAATCAAGAGCACACTTGCCCAAACTGCTCTGTATGCCTCAAGCAATCCAGTACAGTCTGCTTTGGCTGACGTTGTATACGAACTAATTACCCACCCTGACTTAAACAAGTTGTGGGTGAGGCGAATCACCGGGTTTGATGATCCATTCCCTAAGGTAGAAGCTAGTCAAGATCCCTTAATAGGCTCAAGGGTAACTCACCTTGAAGTAGGCGGTGGATTTGAGCCACTCCATGGTGCCATGGCTGTTGATACCTTCATTCTGCTTTGTGCGAAGCCTCGACCTTAAGCTGCTTCTTTACGACTGCATTAGCCCTTGGGCCGCTCATATCAAGTATTTCGGTCCAAATGACGATATAATTTCCTTTGGTAAGCAATGGGATGGTGTGGGTGCAGCTTTAGTCCGTCCAGATGCACGTGTTGCTTGGGTTTGCAGAGCTTCATTTCCTAGAGAACAAATTAAATCTGCCATAACTGAATTACTTGGAAATCAGTATAAAGAAATTTAAACTCAAAGTTTAAAGTTAGTTGTATAATATGTAATTATTATAACTTGGCTCTTATACTCAAAAATGAATCTACAGAGTAGGACGTAGCGGATAAATATAAAACCTATTCGCTGATTAATAGTAATATATTACGTTGTGTTTTATAATCGGGTACCTGGTAATAGTTTGATCCATTATACTCGACGTTAATTGTCCAATCCAAGATTGAAAAATGGATTTCAAGTACGTGCACACTTATAATGATAATTTAAACTCTATGTTACTATAAGAAGGCTGATTACCTATTTTACGTTTACCAAAGCGGTAACCTATTAAATGCATTACTATTGGTATATTGACTTAACATACCTGCTTACATAAATCTTAAATTTACATTTGTATTTTGGTGGCCCAAGGAACATGCTTCGTCATAGATTAGGTTACAAAGGCTGTATATTATACAAAATAATAAGCTATATTAATTACAGAAATTTACATAAAATCTGATAAAGCACTATCCAGCCTTGTAGCCTCCTTGAGTGGAATCGATTTACCCTTTCTCGGTAGCCCAATCCTGTTATGCCAGACGACTTTCATGCCAACATTCGTTGCGCCTTCAACATCTCCTGGACTGCCTGCAACAAATAACGCGTCTTGAGCTTGAACACCCATAACTGTCAAGATGGCCTGGTAGGCTTGTTCGGTAGGCTTGTAAAAGCCAATCTCCTCTGCGGTGACAACTGTGTCGAAATTCCCAACTATACCAGCCGCAATAGTTCCTAGATGCTGTGAACAATTGGTTACCACGCCGAGCTTATAACCCTGAAGCTTCAGCTGCTCTAAGACTCGGGTATCTTCGGGCCATGGCTGCAGTTTGTCCCAGTTTTCTAATAACGTCCTGGGAGCCGAGTCAGGCAAGCCAACATCTTTTGCAGCTTTGTGAACGAGTTGCTCATATGGGACATAAGCGCCGGTGCCGAAGGTCAATTCCAAATAGCGTGCGCGCCAAATTCGACCCTCTGCCGCGCTCGTGGAGGGAGTAGATGCGTCCCATAGAGTCCAAGAGTCCAATAGGGCGGTAAGGAGGTCGAATATAACGACTTTTGGTCGCCAGTTTGCAGATGAGGACGTCATGACGATAGACAGCTTGTGACGTATGATGGATATCGAGAGAAGTTGAGTAAAATTGAGAGTCTACCGACTGCTATAGATTCACAGAGGGGCGGATTAACGGTAGATATAAGACCTGTATTACCATAAATTTAATACAAGAGCATGGGTTTCCGAGCACAAAGGTGTGGTTTGTGTGGTGTGGCTCATGTCCTTTAGCACAGGATTGACAGCACCCCACTAATTCCAATTTTGGTCATCAAGTCGCAGCCGCACACCTCATTAGGAATAGCCGCATTATTCTGGACACCCGGTCCCCTGTCGTTGCATAGCGTCGCACCCGCGCACTCTTCCTGGTTAATGAGTTTGTATCCCGCATTTATTTAGAAAGGACTGCTAGCCCCGTCTATAAGAAGCGCAGCAGCACAAGTATAGCCAAGTTCATCCAACAGCCAACTCATCACTTCGTGATGGAATCAGCGCATCTAATATTACAAACCGCGGGCGATTTTCGACAATACTATGTCGGAAAGGATCTCTCTCAACTGCCGAAACCGGCCCTGATACTCGACAAGGCCAAAATGCATCGGCACTGCAAATCTCTCCTCGATGCCGTAGAATATTTAGGTGTAGACTTTCGGGCACATGTCAAGACACACAAGGTGCATACACTCCTTCCTATTCTAATATCCCAAACTCCGAACACTGACTTTAGACCGACAGACTCTGGAAGGGGTCCGTCTGCAAACTGGGGAAGCAAAAAAAGAGGTTCGACTGGTAGCGTCAACTGTCGCTGAAATCGAGTATCTACAGCCACTGTTACACGAATTCATGGAAAATGGCCGCCAAGTGAATATTCTTTGCGGTATTCCCCTACCACCTTCCCAGGTCGATCGCCTGGCGGCTATCGGCCGGCAGCTGGGCCAAGGTACCATTTCTCTCATGGTCGATCACACAGCCCAGCTGAGCCACGTAGCTCGCTTTGCAGAGCAAGCCTCGTTTCCAGCCGGAGTCTACTTAAAAGTCGATACAGGCTACCACCGAGCGGGTTTACCTCCTTCGGGTCTCAACAAGGACGATTTGGTTTCCAAACTGATGACCCTTGACAGCCAGCGCAAAATTAACTTTATTGGTCTTTACTCACACAGCAGCCTCAGCTACAATGACTCAACCGCCGAGCAAGCAATGGCTAATCTCCAAGGCGAGCTCAGCGGGTGTCTTGATGCGCTCCAAAAAAATGCGGGTTTGTTCTCAAACGATAAGGAAATAACTATCAGTATCGGAGCCTCGCCGCAGGTTACTTCAATAGAGAACTTGGTTGGGGCTGAGGGCACATTATTAGAGGACGCCAAAGCTCTGCGGCAGACCTTGCACAAGGTTATAAGTGGGAGACATTATGGATTTCACACCAAACTCGAACTTCACGCCGGTGTATACTCCCTCCTTGACGTGCAACAACTGTCTACGCATTCCCGGGCTCATTTCGGGGACTATGAGGATGAAATAGCCATCTCTGTCACGGCAGAGGTTTGTAGCGTCTACAACGACGGAGAGCGGCAGCAACCCGAAGCCTTACTTGCGGTTGGGGTGTTGGGCTTGGGACGTGAACCTTGTGTAGCCTATGAGGGGTGGGGCATCATCGACCGCGATGCCTATGCCCCTAATACGCCATATCCCGATCGCCGGCTGATTGTGAAGCGTGTGAGCCAGGAACACTGCATTGTGTCATGGGGACTCATCAACGGCCATGGCGATGGAGATTCTCAGCCGCCCATACCGCTGCATGTGGGTCAGACTGTTCGCATCTATCCGAACCATGCCTGCATTACGGGAGCCTTATACGGTTGGTATTACGTAGTAGATTCGTCAGAAGATGGTGAGCGAATCGTAGATGTTTGGGAAAGGGCGGATGGGCGGAAAATATCCATAGTTAGATAAAAATTAGATTGTCCGCATGGATATAATAAGTAATACTATTATATATGCTATTTGCAGTCATCCGGCTAGATTCTTCTCTGGTGGCTTCCAGCAAGGCGGACTAGTAATATCCCGTAGCATAGCCAGAAATTAGTCAGCTACCCATAACTACTGCAATACACTTGAGCTTGGTATCTGAACCATAGGGCAATTCTTTCACTGCAACGCAACTTAAGATAGTAGTTTCAGAATGTGTAACATCAGAGGTTATTTGTCAACTTACGTCCGTGCAGGCTTGAGGTCTCCCCAGTAAGCTTTGTAAACAGGAGACAACTCATCGGCGTCGGCGATGTTGGTCAAAAATATCGTGACCTCAACTACGCTCTCTAGGCCGGAGTCGGCTTGCTTGAGGACAGCTTCAACATTCCTCATGATCTGATGCTGTGCAATCTAATGAGCTTAGAATAACAAGCTGGACAAGTCAAGACGACATACAAATCGATCAATAACCGAGCCGCGAACCATTATCTTCGTTATAGAATCAGCACCTAATATACCTGATGTAAAGACAAAGCCATTGGCGACAATAGCAGGCGTGTAAACGCCTGGGCGAAGCGTGGGTGCATCGTCAGTAAATACACCGACTTTCTTGAGAGACATTTGCGACTATATTGTATTGTGCTGAATTAGAGTGACTGCCCTTGGGTCGAAATCAGGGGAACAATTCTTAAATAAGGAACAACTTGGGGGTCACGCATGGTTCCCGAGATATAAGCCACTTGCTGCCCCATTACCCCCTTCAAAGCAAAATTCCCTGGGGTTTTATACACCACCTACATGTATCTAAGAGCACTGGTATGTAGGCGGAGACCGCTATGTGGATCTTGAATGGATAAATGCATACTAGCGCTCTCGTGCACCACAAGAGGAAAAGTTCGGGTAAGATCTTAACCCCTACTCTACACCAGACCCAATATTGGTATTGATTATTTGTCCACTTCGGCTGCGTTTCCGTGCACCAAATGTGGCAAGGCTCGAAATTTTACGAAACAATCCGGGATACTGCCTGACATATATCCCGACATTGCGTTCCTGTGCACCACAAACCGCAAACCCGATAGTTATTATAGTACGTTTTCAAATTGGACGTCTAGTCACGGCGGTCTCGGGATATAACAGAAGTGGTAGAGATGCAAACTGCGCTGGCAATTCCTTAATCTCCAGAAGCAAGCAATCACGGCATGAATGGTAAAACTACCGATTACAAATTAAAAAAAATTTGAATCATAATTATATGTAGAATCTGCGACACGAAATCGGCGCTAGGGAAGATGGCCGCAATAGCAAATTACCTAGACAACCTGAAATAGCTTAGCTACCAACACTGCTCGTGATGTGCACCCATCGACAAAAGCATTGGTCGATATAATCTTTACTGGCAGAGCTACGCAAGTGAATTAACTGTCATTCAATAATGCACTATAAGATCTATGTCACCGTCTCCCAATAACGCCCGCAAAAAAGTAAATGGTGAGGAAAAAGAACTTATTTGGGCGCAATCAGACCACCTGTTGAGACATGGTATGAGCCCAACTCCCCCGTACTTCTACACCTTGCGTAAACCAACATCGACCAGATAGACTGGCTCGAATACGAGCCAAACTTACCTCTACCACCTCCATCATCCACTGTTTGAAACAACGCAACTACATCCAGACCATTTCTGCGTTCACGATTGATGAGTCGTACCGCATCCAGAATTTGAAAGACGGGAAAGTTTCCCTCTTCAATCCCTCCCTGATCTAAACGCTTTTTCAACCACTCCTGGATCCAAAGTCCAGTTTCAAGCCTTCGAGAAGCTAGCGCACATGTGAATAATAACCCCGCAAACCCGATGGTGTAAGCATTGAGACAAACGCAGTCCTCCCAGCTGATTCCAGCAGCGATGCGTAGCAAGATGAAGATCCAAGCCTCTACTTCATCATATAAATCATCGATATTATGGATAGATGCGCTATCAAAGGTCTGTAGCGGTCCAGTAGAGTGCATGACACGGGCCACCACGTAATAAGCCATGTTCATGGCAAATTTGTGAGACGAGAAATATATAGCTTCATTTTCAGGACTTTTTAAGTCGAGACGCTTCAGACGGCTTGGATTCCCCTTGATCTCTGCCAAGCCTGGGAGGGGCGCGCGCCACTCATCCAGCTTCTCGGAGTAAATCTTAATCATGACCAAAAGCTCACTGAAAGGAATTGGTTGCTCAGATGCTGAAGTGGCTTTGTCTATAAGTTTTGAGGCTGTGTTTTCTCTCAGCATTGGACTGTTTTTCCCTTGTTTCGTCCAGCACGCAATAAGAGCGGCGGTGTTGAGACGATGCGATTCGCAAAGTATCCAAAGAATAGTAGCCGTACGACCACTCGTAGTATTCGAAATAAATTGCATTTCTGGACAAAGTAACGGGTTGAAGTAGTCCTGAAAGAACTCGGGAACCCCAAAATATGCCCTGCGCCACCAGTTTTGCATCTTGACTTCCACCCAAGCCGCAAGCAGACCGGCACCGTGGGGAAAGAGAAGATTAGCGGACTTCTTTAGCAGTTTTTCTACACCTTGGGAATGGATGTAAAACCCTTTGAAGTGACCCATTGAGGATTCCACATAACAGAAAAGCACAAGCGTGGCAAAGGCCAGCATTGGGTTCGAGTCGAAGGTTTCAGGGCTCCAACTTGACATTTTGCGCAGGGCAGAGCCGTACAGCTCGCTACTTAAAGCTTCATGGCCAGAATCCGGTCGGAAGTCCAATTCTAGTGAGTCAGATGGCTTGAGTAGTCGTCTCTGTGGCAGTTTTCGACTCAGGCGGCTGGCTGCAAGGGTAGCTATGGTGTCCGTGATGAGTGACGATTGGCTGCGAATAGTCTCCATAGATTTGAACGCCAAATTTAAAGCTGGCAAACAATGAACATCCCAAATATTCAGGTAGAATCTAACGACGTCACTGGTTCTCTGTTGTGGTAAAAGTGATGGGCCTAAACTGACAAGTATGCTCTCCGTGCTCCCCAAGTCTAACGGCTCCTCAAAAAGGTCGGAGCAAGGATAGTCTTCCTGGACTCTATTGTGAATTTTGGGATCATAGAACAAGCAGAGCTCCGGCTGCGGGATCATATTTACATTCAACAGACTGTCTGGGTCGAAAACGGTGTCAGAGCCGCCCCCCATTCTTGGAGGCGAGCGTCGCCAATGCTTTGGCGAAGTCCCTGTAATAGCAACAAAATTACACGATGGCGGATTTGGCTGATACAGTGAAGTGACTGGCCGCACTCCAGTCTTTCGTGACCGTGACGGGCCAAAGACGCTGCGAAACTCGAGCGTCGGGAAGGTCTGCTCACAGGCTACACCGAGCCTCATGCAGAGCCCGCAAGGTTTCTGATCATCGCACTATTGGGTCGTTAGCCGTGACATTCACGCCTTGGATTACAATCAATTGCTTAGCACACCTTTTTCCGCCTCTGCCTGCACATTTTACACCCATTACGAGAGCGACAAATGTTGGTCTTTTTTGGACGAGGCGGAGCTGGTTCGTACATGTTGAGACATGCCTGCCTGAGAAATGTAGCTAGTGAAGCTTCTAAGTCCCGGCAGCCCAAAGTTGCGATACAGGCCGACCGCCGACATTGATCCCCGGTATTACGATAAACTCTTTACAAGAAAGCCAAAGCAGCCTTCGCGAGTCATGCGACCGCTAAGTAGCGCTGGCTAAACTAATCCACCATGTGCCACCTTAATAAATTTGATCAATTCGGCAGACATGCCGATGCATGGAGCCATTGGACCATAGCAACCGGTCTTGGTATAAGTTTATATTGGTGGTAAATTTTATATTTTCGAGGAAGCCTTCGTTTCGAGCGTCGACGCGTTTTTAGAGCCTTGCCTTGAGACATCTCGCATCCTGAGCATGCAATTGCAGTGGTAAGGGATGCTGTTGCACTAAATACATAGAGAAAATTTGATACGATTGTTGTGTTAATTTGTAAAGCACAGCCAGACTATATGCTGCAGATCGCTGTAAAAATTTATAAGATCTCGTCGCAAATACCGCCCGAAGTTCGGAGCTAGGTAAAACGAAGATGAAAAGGTATGATTCAAAATCCTCCACAAACACTTAGATATATATCTTTCCAGATTTAGATGCTACTAGATTTACGGATCAGGTGATTACTGCCCAAGTTCGCTATTCTGACGATCCTCATGCAACTAAGTAATACTTACCAAGCTGACTTGGGCGGTTCTGATGATACGTGATTCCTAAAAAGGGGAACGAATTGCATTTGGAAGAATGCGATAGTCGTGAAATGAGAGTCAGTCAACAATGAAGTTAGAACTGTATCTTATTATAAACTTTGTAGTATAAGTCAGGCCCCTCAAAAAACCATTACCTTGTAGCTACTAAACGTTTACTATCTCATAGCATGAGTAAATAGAGAGATTCCGGTAAAGCATTTAGATGAGGCTCTGCAAGCTACGTCCAGGGTAAGAAAGAAAGTTGGCGTAAGGGTTAAGCCGGACCTGGCCCAACGGGTTAGGATATAAATAGAATGAGATTCCTTTTATTAATAGCAAAAACAACACAAGTCTGCTACGCAAAAAGACTCCTAGCCGTAGCAGCGGCTTATTTCTTGAGAAAACGAGGTCGTGCCGGACAGATCAAATGATTCCTCTGACTTTTTCTCGCGGTATGGTCTTGATAGTGATATCACAAGCTAGATTTCCGTGTATGCGCTAGTAAGTATATGTTTGTAAGCCAGTTCAGAGGTACGTTCCCTCCCTCTTCTCAGCGGATTTTACGATAGTTTGCATCTACATACAACGCAGGCTGTAAAAGTTATATAATATAACTGTAACTAATATGACCGCAAAAACAAATTCCTTTTCACAAAGTCTAGTATAAGTAGCAAGACAAAAGTTCCCGGCTATAGTATGTTAGCGTATGGCAATCCGGCAATCCGGGGGTCTCAGGGACTTAAATTTTGCCGCCCGCGCGTCCTAGGGCCGATGCTGAGTGCGAACTTGGAAGAAATTGTCGCGTACATTATTTACTACTTGACGGGGTCGTTCATTTGCGGCCATATTTTGAGCTACACCATGTGCGGCGGCTTGGCTGACCAGGCCCTTGGTATTATTCTTCCTTTTTGTTCTTTTTTCTTTAAATACTAAACTTTATCTGCCCAAATTTATTAAGTCTATAAACAGGGCCATGTTGAAAGGTCATACGTGCTTCTCCAATCTTTACATCTTCATCAGCCCATCAAGGCAAAAAGCGAACCTTGCGAGCGGTTGTACGACTCCTACTCTTTGCTAGAGCAACTCAATGAGGCCTTCAGCCATAGAAAATGTTAAATCTATGGGCCGGTATTTCGCTCCTGGCGCTGTATCTGGCTGTGCTAGCCGTCTATCGACTATATTTCAACCCGTTGGCAACGATTCCGGGCTGCAAGCTCGCTGGTAAGTGTCATTCTCCATGTCACTCAAACCCTTGTCAGGCCTAGAATCTGTAGCTGAGGACTGTTTCACTTGCCAGTAGCCCTGACCCCTCGGTATAATGCATATAATGACCTTGTGAGGGGTGGGCAGTATGTTTGGGTGATCGAAGAGATGCACCGCAAATTCGGTCCCATAGTGGGCACCCGACCAGATGCAATACACATTTGTGACCCTACTTTTATTGAAGATTTATACCCACAAAACCCCAAACGGCACCGCGAGAAGTTTCATACTGGAGTGAAGTTACTGATGACTCCTGGTTCAATATCTGGTATAGCAGACCATGACCTGCACCGGCGTCGATGGGCTGTTCTGAATCAGTACTTTTCCCAACACACCGTCCGACATCTCGAGCCGACCATCAACGCCCCTTTCTTTGGTGTTTTGGAGCCTCACAGAGTAACCCACTTGGTTACTCATGTGCCTTGGCTGGCAAAAATATTGAAGAGTATACCACCGGCACTTATGACCATCCTTGTCTCGCGGATAGGCGTATTTGAACAGTTTCTGAAGGTGCTTTGGAATTCTCATTATCTTTCAACTAGTCTTTGGGGCGTGCTGATAGATACATAGGACCTTGCTGATACGATCGAAGTTATTCGCAATTCGAAGGAAATACCTGAGGGACGGATCATCTTCCATGAGATAATTCGAAGCGATAATCTTCCCGAGACGGAAAAAGAAACACAACGCATTACAGACGAAGCTATGGTAATTCTGTTTGCCGAAACTGACACAATAGCCTCAACATTGGCTGCCATAGTGTGCCATATGCTAGCTGACCGCAACGCTCTGACCCGCCTACAAGCCGAACTGGGAGCCGTAATGCCTGGCCCACAGCAGCTGCCAGAAGCATCAAAGCTTGACTAACTTCCTTATCTTAACGCTATAGTTCATAAGGCTCTTCGTCTCTTTTCCTGGCGCCACACATCGCCAAGAACGAGCTGCACCGGACGAGGACTTGGTCTACAAAGATGTGAAAAGCGGGCGAGCCTTTGTAATCCCAACTGGCATGGGATACGCGATGGCCAACTACCAGCTGTCTTTTCACCCTATCCGTTATGAAGGGCCATGAGGCTGAGTCCATCAAACTTCTAATACCTTGAAGCTAAATATCATTATACTCCTCATCAAATTCCACTAGAGTTGCAATTCCTCTTTTCTTCACAGCTTCGGTGTATGACCGAGTTGCCATTGGCCTGGTAGATACTGTACTGTTATAGTCGTTGCTGATAAAGTGGTGGAAACCAAGAATCTTAAACCTGCTTCCACCCTTCCCAAACACGAGCGCTGGGTCGCTATTTATCTTGTTCGGCAGGCTCCCTTCGACCACAATTGCAGAAACAGCAGCTCCTTCGTGCCAATGAGGCGGCGTCGCAGCATTAGGAGGAAAGGTAACCGGGAGGCCGATGAAATACTCCCTAAGACAGTTTAAAAGTTTATATTGGTACGCAAATTCTAGGAATAAAAGCAATACAATATCCTTAATATTCCAGTCAGCGCCTCTATGTAGTAATAGTTTAAACAAGTTAGACAAAAATTCGCCCGCACTGCGATCTTCGAAACCCAGACAGTGTAAAATAGACTATAAGTACTGTCTTCAGGCATATTTGGGAGAGACTAGTAAAATTTGGTCATGCTTCATCACATTAGGCTTTGTAGGGGGGGAAAATTGTGAAGTAAGCCAATAGTATCGTGTCGCAAGTATCTACAAAGTAACATTGTGTCAGTTATGTCCTACTACATAACCAAAAAGCCCCATAAATACTAAACATAACCTTTTTAAACTTCAAAAAGCAACCTCGCAATTGACAAGCCCCCCAACACTTTAGAGTTACCACTCGTATTTTGATACCCGACAATAGGCTATCCGATATGATAAAATATATTATGTGGCGTTTTTACATGTCAATTATACAGCTCCCGAAAAACCCGGAATGCAAAAGTTTACTTTAAAGTCTAGACAAATTAAGCTATTTCTTTCAGAATATAATTTGACAATTGGCACGGTGCTATCAAATTAGAAATCCCACAAGTGCTTCCAGCAAGGTTTTCAATGTCAACTTAGCTCCGTTGTCATATTCTGACCACTCATTTTAAACATCAACTTTCACATTTGACCTTTAACAGAAGGTTAGCTCAAATGGCGTCCTTGACCCTTCCTAAGACTATGAAAGTGGTTCATCAACCGGACCCTAAGTCAACACAACTTGTCGTTGAAGACGTTCCGCTGCCTACTTTATCCCGATCAGATGAGTTTCTCATTCATGTGCACGCTATAATGCCATGCCTGAATGAACTTCGTTGGGAGATCTGGTTTCCTTCGCTCTTTGCACCTGGTCGTGAGAGAGTTCCTTGTACAGAAGCAGCTGGAGTCATCGCCAAAGTTGCAGATAGTGAAGAGGCTCGCGCGTCTCAATTCAAAGTTGGCGACGAGGTCTTCTTTCGCCTTGAACCATCTCAAACCGGTAATTTCCGTCAATATACCCTAGCCAGACTTTCTCAATTGGCGCACAAATCTAAAAACATTGGGTGGATAGAGGCCGGCGCAACGCCGTTAAGCTCCCTGACGGCTTGGCAGGGTATCTTCCAACACGGAATTCTAGATGGAAAAGCAGTCTTTGGAGATATAGAATCTCGGAACAAGAATAGCAACCTCAAAGTCCTTATCACAGGAGCCTCCGGCGTTGTGGGTAGCTGGGCAATCCAGTTCGCAGCTCTTGCTGGAGCTTATTGCAGTTGCTAGCGGGGACACTGCTGATTACGTTAGAAAACTAGGTGCAACTGAAGTAATTGACTGTAAGAAGCAGAACATTTCTGACTGGGCTGCGAATCAACTAGAGCGCGAAGTAGATGCCGCTTTTGACTGCGTTGGAGGTGCGACGCTCTCGTCATGCTGGTCAGCTGTTAAAGAAGGCGGTATTCTTCTTAGTGTTACTGGCGATCCACAGCAGGAAAAGCCTGAGTCAACGACCAAGACACTTGCTGAGGCAAAGTGGTTTCTTGTCGAACCAAATGGCCGCCAGCTTGACAAAATTTCCAATTTACAAGGAGAAGGGAAATGTGTGGCCAAGGTGGATGGTGTGGTTAATTTCGCAAATTTTCAAGAGGCGTTCAACAAGGTCGAGAATAAAAAGGCAAATGGTAAAGTAGTTATTACCATTGATTGACCTTAAGGTGTTATTGGCAATCAGTTCAAAGGGCCAACGGGTAGTCAGACTTGGGATTAGCTATGGAACAGAAGCTATTAATCAAAATATACATCGATTGGATAGTTAAGTTATATTCCAATTAAATTATGTTTCTTCAATAATTATAGTACTTAGAACATAAGTGGTACTTTCATTTATTTCTTTTGTAACTGGTTATGTATATATTCATAAATTAGTGACTATCTTTGAGTACGTTTGACGCACACAAATCCCTTTCATATTCATTGAATATGATGTAATCATCTGGAATCGAGTATATGTGACATTAAGTAATATCTATGTGCATCAATGCGAATATTTTTGGCAGATGAAAAGATCGACCGTTGAGAAAAACTTTCTTGGTTTGTTCAAGTAATAAACTCAGCCTGTCGTAGCCTTTCTATAAAATCCACACGTACTAGTAGAAGCGTGGGCAATGGGTGCCTTATTATACGTCCTGCTTGCTGACCCGATTGAGGTTCCCATAAACGTAGCGCAGTTTCTCGGCTATCGCATTGTGATAGAGTTAATAGTATTGCTTTAACTTGAAGGTAGACGAAGAGAACGGGGGTAATGTAAAAAAGGCTATAAGTGAAAAGCTTTGAAGAAGAGCAGTATTTTAACTGCTTTGCGCTAGATCTATTTCGCCGACCCAACGCCTACGAAAGGTAGTTTCAGGAGCTGTCAATGTACGTATCGAGTGGACAGCCAAATACTCATGTTTCTCAAACGAATCTGCGCAGCTCTGTTGCAGGCAGCTGGATCGTTGCATACATTTACAGCCGTCAGAATAGGCGCTTAACTTGTTCATTGTGACCAGAGACCACAATAAAACACCGCTAAGCCCAGATTTTAGTGTCCGGTGTTAGTAGTACGAATTAGGCAATTACAAAGTTGTAGCGCAGGAACCACTGGAAATAATTGGTCAGTCGGTGGATCATTTACCTTCGTTGTTGCCTAGGATTGCCATTATAGGCAGTTGACAAATGCCTGGCGCCACAGCTAGGAATTAGGCATAAGGATCAGGGGATTCGCAGACGCAAATAATTAAATAAATGGATAGATTAATTCAAAAGCGATATAGCCTAAACGTAACTAAAAGCTCCCACGTTACAGTATCATAATCGGCCAGCAAATTGTAACGCTGCCAGGCCGTCTGCCGCGCAAATCCACCGCTCCTAGACTGTACCTGATTACCGATGCGACCATATCTGCAAGCATTGTGTTTTAGAGCTTTGTGTATCACCAGCATACCAATCCATAATTGATAGTTGCTATTGTAGCTGTGACTTTATGGTACACGTTTCTGGCCTGTGGCTAGGTTTCATTCCCCTCGCCTCCAGCCATCCTCTGGCCCGCATCACTTGACCATACAAGTCACTTGGCATGTAAAATGTTGCCACATGATTATGATAGCGCTGCGTTTGGTATAAACTTGCTTTAGTTCCTGCTTGCTGAGAACTTTTACCCTAGCTATCGCTATCTTCCCCAGATACAACGTTGTGCTGATATCGTGGGTTGCTGTTTCGAAACGTGCCACTTGCTGCCCCGCCTAGCCTTGTGAAGTAAAGCTTGGAGCGGTTACAGTACCACCCTGCAGTCTAAGTTCCTAGTGTTGAATCTGCATCCTATGAGTTGATTATATATAGGTCTTGTGCAAGTAGAAATTTACAGCTTGACATCGGCCATTATCTGCTGGTCTACAGATTACATCGGTCAATATCGTCAGCATGGTTCAATCATTGGCTTATCTAGGAGCCTTGTTGGCCGCTCTGCCCTTGGCACGTGCCGGTTTCAACGCTAGCTCAACGCAAAACATTGCCGTGTACTGGGGTGGGCTGAACATATTCTTTCAAAACTTAAGCTTCCAATTAATACGTTGCATTCAGGTCAAAACTCGGCAAATCAAGCAACCTCTCAGCAGCGCCTGTCCACCTATTGTGCCAGTAAGTTCAAGATCGACTCAGAACGACTCAGAACAATTCATGACAACTAACGATTATTTCTAGATGCTGAGATAGATGTGAGCATTACCAAAAACTCGGATGCCGTTCTGTAGCCTGGCTGACCTCTCACAGATCATCCCGATTGGGTTCATGAATGGCATCAGCCCGGTCATCACCAACTTCGCCAATGCAGGCAACAATTGCACAGCTTTCGCAGATAATGATAACGCACTTAATTGCCCCCAAATCGAGTAAGTTGTACCCAGACTCCAAGTGAATTCCGCTAGTTGGTATACGATGCTTAGATCTTCTTTAGGCAAGACATCATTACATGCCAGCAAACATATGGCAAGACAATCCTGATTTCACTGGGAGGCGGATCTTATACCCAGGGCGGCTTCTCGTCCACTGATGTTGCCACATCTGCGGCCCAGACGGTTTGGAATATGTTTGGCCCCGTCAATCCAAACAGCAACGTAGACCGCCCATTTGGTTCCGCAGTGGTGGATGGCGTCGACTTTGACTTTGAATCTGGTGTCAATAACTTGGCCACTTTTGCCACTGAGTTGCGAAGTTTGATGGACGCTTCTGCGTCTTCTGCGAACAGGAAGTTCTACCTGTCTGCTGCGCCGCAATGCGTCTATCCCGATTACGCTGACAACCCGGCCCTAAACGGTTCGGTTTTCTTCGATTTCATTATGATTCAATATTACAACAATGGATGTGGGGTCAGCAGCTATGTTCCTGGAGCAACTACCCAGTGGAACTACAACTTTGATGTCTGGGACAACTGGGCGCATACCGTCAGCAAGAACCCTAACGTGAGGATTCTGCTCGGTATCGCTGCCAACACTGGTGCTGCAAGTGGATACGTGTCCGGAACACAACTTTCTGCGGTCATCTCATTTACCAAGCAATACTCAAGCTTTGCGGGTATCATGATGTGGGATATGTCCCAGTTGTATGAGAATTCCGGTTTCCTGGACCAGGTTGTCAGCGATCTGGCCGCCTCTGGTTCAAGCCCCCCGGCTACTACTTCTACTGGCGCTTCCAAGACTACCACTTCTAGTGGCAGTTCTACTAGCCCAACTGGCGGTAGCGGCGGCAGTGTGCCGCAATGGGGTCAATGTGGAGGCGAAGGGTACACTGGTCCTACGCAATGCCAGTCGCCTTACAAGTGCGTTGTTAGCAGTCAGTGGTGGTCATCTTGCCAGTAATGCAGAGATTAACGCCAATATACCCTGGCATAAGATGACGGGGATGTGCGATGACTTATACGAAAACAAAAAGGGTTGACTCGCTGGACCGTTGGCGCGGACGGTCGTTAGTATATATCTTGCACTTCTATTGCCTATACTTGAATACCTACATAGCACAATACATATTTTGAACATGTTCCTAAGTATCCAACGCTTATAAAGATGGCATATTTGAGCTACTGATTATACAGGGCTCTGCATTCAAAGCCATATAATTGAGAAGTGATGGTTCCACACAATGGCACCGTTTCTGGATATGTACTCTATGAATATTTAAGATCCAAGGATATGGAACTTTCTCATGGAACACTCCCAATCCGCTTAACTAACTTGGTGCAGTTTGCTAGATTCATTCAGTTTTAGCCTACGAATTCTTCGTTACGTTGAATTAACCTTCACAGCACTTCACCGCAACTCAATGTTATATCCATGTTATCTCAAAAAAGTCTCGATATCAGATCTCAAAATAGGCGGAACTGCGAGAGTTCAAATGCCAATTCAGGAACTAATTGTAGCATCCAAGCCCTGTGAAATCTAATACATAATCCACCGCCGATCTTGTACTCAGCTGAGCCCAATCTATAATAAGCTAGTATAATTGATAAGGGTCAAGGCCCATGAAAGAATACGTGTATATATAGTCAATAACAGCATCTGATGTCTCGATGTGAAAGCTTGCCGCAGCATCGGTATAAGGTTGGTAAACTATGGCATTGATGTGGTCATATTTCCCATAACTGTATTAAGAGATATCGAAGTCTTGGTCTACCCTGAGCTGGCGTTGTTTTCTAGATATGACATTATGCCACATACTTTGAGTTTATAGTGGCTGGATAAGAGAGAAAACTTCCTTTCTCTTGGCAAGCAAGAGATAAGTACCTGTCGCTTTCTTAGCGCTCGTTCGTCAATGGGGCCTTGTAACAGCAGGGATTCTTCAAACCGTACCAGCAACCAGCCACCGATCACCAAGACGCTCTAAGGCATGTTTCAGCACATTGATAGTTGATGCAAAATTTAGCTCGGCATGAGGCCGATGCTGTAAACTCAAACACATCATTAATGCCTTATACAACATGTGCAGCAAGAAGGGCGAAAGCTTAGTACAATCTTCTGTAACCGCATCGAGAGATCTTCGAGCTAAGACTTTGGTTGCGTGTTGAAGAGCAGAGACAGTTTCAGGGGATATCAACTCCTCGGCGGACAGGCTATCATAGTCGGTACTCAATCGTGAAAAGGCATTATCCAGGACAAATACCGCGCTGTCGGCATGTGAGTATGAAGACAACATTCAGGAGTTAGGTGTCGTTACATGTAACATGCGGCGTTCAATGTACAGAACAAAACTCTGCCAGTCTCCCCTTCTGTCTCCCCGAGATTTATTAGAGAGAGAATAGTACGCCGTAGCTGCGCAGTATTGTGTGGGTCTTCATCTGACCTAGAAATGGCCTGGCTAAGCAGAGGTGTCGCATGTACAAACCGAGCAAATCTTCCTATGTGAACTTGGGACGATAAACGTAGTTTCACTGCGTCATCTGGCTTTGCAAGCTGCGGTATGCTGTTAGCGAGGGGCAATTTTTGAAAAGGCATCCCTCGGCACTCACTCCGCTATCCCAATTTCCATCATCTACTGGTAAATAGCTTTCCGGGTCCGGGTCTGGAGTGACCAGACATTGCTTAGGATGCGAAAGATTCATAAACCTGTAACACATGGTTCGTGAGATTTCAGAGCAGCAATAGAGAGTGAGTGGGCTGGTGTCCGACAAGAATCGGATTCAAGCTGCGTGTACCTATCAAGTACTATAATCATCCACCAGACTCGGCGACGTTCTTCATGCTCAATCCATGGAACTCCAGGGACCCAAGTTATGAGATACCGGTCAATCCCAAGTAGGAGACCTATGCGAGCGCAGTTTCCAACGGAAATAATCACTGCAGGATATATTCCGTGGCCGAGCTCATAAAGTGCAATCAGGACGGCAGCTTGAAGGACCTGGACAGAGAGTCTCCCTGATGACTCAACATCAAAATAGAATTGTTTTACCGTTCGATAAAGCATTGATCTTGCCACTATCGCACGCGATGAACAGAGTTTCATGGCTAGCACGAGTAGGAACGTCTCGGGTCTTCGAAAAGCTAGCCTCTCCAGCAAAGTTTCATGAAATTGCTTCTTGGATACAATAGGCATCCAAATATGGATAGTTCGGAAGAAGCTTTCAGCGGTGGCGTGAATATCACCGACGCTGCCGACTAAATTAGCAACTGGGTTCGTGATACCAACATCTATCTTTAGGGTTTCCAGTTGCGTTAATATGAAATGATCGGGATCCAGGCAGCTAGCAGCAACGAGATCGAGCTCCCCTAGTTCAGACAACTGCCGGTGTGCATTTTTCTCTCCTGATCGACTTGAGAAAGTGAGTAGGCTTGAACTTGGAGGAGAACCTCCAGACGAGCGAGACGAAGTAGCTGGAGAAACTACATCTGGAACATCTCTATCCCTACGCCAGGTTCTCTTTTTCCTCTTGTGAGGATAATCGCATGCAACGCGATTTCTGTTAAATTGCTCCTACTGTCAACTTGGAGATCAAACACTCTACAGAAATCAGGGGAGTTGTTAACTTACTCATCACATAGCGCACAACAAGGATATTGGCGATCACAACGCCTCTTCAAACGCCGACACCGATGGCAGGAGAGCTGTGACCTCACAGTGGCAGTGTCATTGTCTGGACGCCTCACAATAGCGGATCGGTGCGGCGGCATCGCATGCGAGGTTCGCCCGTATTTACGGAGGAATATATCACTGTTGCAGCCAGAATTATTATTTGCCAGACCTTCTGTTACGTGACTGCAATCGACGTGATTGTAAGGGCATCAAGGCTCTGCTCCAGATACGGATTGTGAATCGACGAGGCAAAATTCCGCTCCCAGGCCGCTGCCTTCAAAGTCCATATTTTGAACTTCCACTTCTTAAATTCCGTGGTTTAAAATCCGCTTACAAATCCGCATTTAGAAATCTGTTTTAAAAGTCCGTTTTAAAAGCCCGCTTTATAAGTCCGCTCTAACAGTCCGCTCTGAGAGTGCGCCTTGGAAAGTCCACTTTCAGAAGTCCATGGATATTAAATTTCGCATCAATAGTATGCTTGAAAGCCTTTACTTTAAATATTTTCATAATGAGAATGCGCCTTTTCGAGGTCCTTGTTCTAGACATTCACAATTGAATATAGGTATCCATAAATCCTGTTATACAGAAGACATTCGCGTATTAGTAATTGCAAATAGCGTGCACGTCAAGCGGCATCCATAGCAAGCATACAAACAGTGAGAAATGCACCATCCACGGGATAGTAATTATGATATAGCAGTCCGCATCTTTCGCGATTGGGAACTTGTGTAGCGTCGGAGCGATCCAGCACGCACAGTGACAACTGACTGGATACTCCAACAAATATACATGGCGATTGAACCATAGGAGAAAGGCGCAGGAAAGGGAAACATCTATTTTTGTAATGATCCAAGCGAGTACTGTTAACTAGCTAGGGCATAACCACGAATCAATAGGAAAAAGAGAGCTATAGCAGCTGATAAATGATGTGTGTTAAATTGCGATCGCGGTGGGTTCCAGCTAGCAAGGTACAACGGCGGAGCATCAACCAAGCCACCCTATATAGGATACAACAGGCGTAATTGCCGAATTCCACTTTGAACATGGCGCTGTTACGAAATCTTGTTTGCCTTAGTTATTAAAACATTTGAAATAATTGATTTCCATCCATATTTTAATTCTCTGCAACTGAACGCCACTTTTGTTCTTCTCAGATCGCGAGATTTAAAATATAGCCACTCCGTTGGGAGGGCTTGCAACGCCTCCAGGAATCTGCAGTGTATTAGTTTGGAAGACAAGACGTAGAAAGTTAAACAATGACTTACCTTCAAAGGCATACTACTAAAGAAGAAGGTGTATCGATTTTTCTTCCTGCATTCCTCGCTAAGCTGTTCCAAATCGAATAACTCGCCAATGGGCAGACCCCACCCAGCAAGCAGCCACTCATGCAAGAAAAACTCCTCACTTGCGGGGGGCCAGACTTCCATAGAAGGCTGATCCCCTGCAATTGCTGCGAATGAATGATCCCAAAGCCAACGAAGTGTTTTTTCAGAAGGCTCAATGCCTATGGATTGCGCCTGAAGTGGGTCACGACCCTGGTCGGCCAATGCCTGGCGACCCTCTGCTGACAATGTCTTATATGCGCGGTTCCAACCGGATCGAATGAAGAGAATGTCTCCTTTCTTAAACTTGGTGCCCTGGCTGGCTGCAACCGCATTAAGCGCTTCCACGTTAATGGACACAGGATCGAATGGCTTCAATTCATACCCGTTTTCTTCTGCCCAAGTTGCATAGTCAAGCAGTACACCGCGACCGACTATTCCTCCCCTATCAACCCAAGCTGCAGCTCAGGGAGTTAGTAACATGGCTAAGAGCAGACCAGAAACATACGTGCCTTGGATCCCGTTTAAAGCAGTAGTCTCCATATCTTGCCGTGTTTTCCCATTGTAAAATCTTTCCTCCTTTTGGAATCCAAAGTGGCGGAAGCCGTCCCATTGAGAGCTACTCTGAGTGTTGAAGGAGATTTCATCGTCAACGATGAGTGGTGCTAAGTGCTTGATAGTGTGCTCCAATGGACGACGTCCAAAAGAGGGTGGTGACATGCTCGTGAGAGTCCAGTCAGTTGACACACGGGTACCGTCTCTGATCTCTCTGGAAGCTTGCACAGTATTGTCCGACGTAAGAAGATTTAGCATTCCATTTTGGTCATCTTCATCAAAAAGACCCCAAGCATTACCCCGCGGTCCGTCTTTACGCAGCGGAAGTGTTTCAAATGGCGGTAGAGTTGACATTGCGAGACCGGGAGCTTAGAATAGATTAACGGTAAGTGCAGATACTTTGCATATATGACAGTCAAAATATTGGATTTTGTTGATGATGTTTCAGTCTGCAAAGTCGGGTGTTAACACGATATATATATATTTGATACGCTGATGGGCTTCGTAATACTAGATCTAATTTTGCGTACCGTCTTTGTCTTGTTCTCACAAATATCCACAAAACCATCTGAAGAAATAACAGCCTAATATTGATGTGATATGATACATTCGAATGCCCCACACGGCATAACTAAGGCGGGATCGGATCCAGCCAATTAATGTACGATATCTATTTCAATAGTATAATATTAGTACAAAGCCATTAGTTCGGAAGTGTGTCCACCGGGTTGATACATGACATGGGTCTTCCGACAATAGACTCGGTGTAAATCAGATCACTGGGGTGAACTAAAAAACCCTAGCGGAGAGATATTTCAGGAAAGGTTACTTAATTTGACCTTGACCAAGAAAGGTCCACATGTTAGTTTTCTTCCAAGTAGAAAAAACACTAATATTAGTAGGCGATCCACGTCGTATGCGTGGCGCTTGTTTTATAGTAATGGTGGTAGTCGCGGAAGGCACGGAGAATATACCGAAAATGAGCTGGAGGAGAGAACAAGAAGATGGAACTTCGGGACTGTAAGATTGAGAGCATCGTATTTTCTAGAACGCGTCTTGAAAAGAAATTTATGATAGAAGCGGGGATAGATATAGTAAGCTTTCATTAGAACACGAGCCTAACTATTTCGATAATATGTAAGATGCTTTGGACCTTGGCGGCGAAAGCTACGCGTTTATTTCACATTATAACCTGGGCGATGCCTGGATAGTGCAAACTGGTCTTGCATTCCGTCTAATCCAGAGTTATGAATTTCATCAGCAGTTATTCGTTACTAGGAAAACTAATAATAGTAAAGTTCAATTACGAATTTCACAACCTAGGTCTAACTAAAAGAAATACACATATATACTTCATTATATTTTTTGCATTCTTGATCATCTTAAATACCGATGTTAACTGGCTGCTATTCCTGATCACTTGAGAATACTTTCTTTTGTTATTTGACAAAGAGCAAAAAATGGACGACTAACGTACGTGGAAACCTTGAAGAAATGGTTGGTCAGAAGTCTTAATTTACGAACTTATTGCCGTCCATGCCTGGAGCGGCAGACGTTTGCAACGGCAGATTGACTTTCAATTTATCGTACGAAGAGACGCAAACTTTTTGACTAAGTGTTACGGTTTACTAAGTGTAGCCCAATTTGACACAGCGAAATATGATATCAACTGCGATGAAAGCTTGGCGAGTAGGATTAATATTGACATTTTCCGCAGTCGGGCCCTCTTCCCAGAAGCATATTTGAACTAGCTCATAGGCGAGTCTCAGGCTTCTCCTTCTCCTGTAGATATTTAGATGGATATATGCCACAAAGTTGATGGCATGTTGCTACAAATTTCCCGTCCTCATCTATAATTTTAATATTTTCTTCAAATCGATTACCAGAGAGCCAACGCATATGAGTTTTACTTAGCAGCCACTCTTTCCCTCTTACGTTGGTGCAGAAGTCCAGCTTAAGAGAAATCGTTGGAAGTTGGTATTTCACGATACCTTCCAGTGCATTATCTTCATAGTTCAAAGGAAGAGGGGGGATCTGTAATCAGTTCGGTCAGTATATGATCACTTGGACTGGGGCATATAGATTAAGGTAGACAAATTTAGGGGCGTTATAGTTATAATGAAGGACAGCGAAAGTGTAGATTGGTATATCAGTCCGTAGAAGATGGTTCATCCTTACCATATCTACTAACAATGGCAGGTGCTCCAGTTCGTACGTCTGTTCATTGTCTAATTTCTTCCACATGTATCGTACATTCTGGCCCCCGAATGCAGGGCTCCATAATGCAGTCGGCCCACCAGTAGGAGTGTAACACCGCACTGTCGTAGATGGCGGGTTTACGTAGTAGAAGAAGGCGTCAACCCAGCGGCTACAGTCCTTGATGCGGTCTGGAACAACTACCTTCTTCTGGTTTATATTCTGCTCCAAGAGAGTCTTTCCTCTGCTCAAGCTCCCAACACGTATAGTCGCATGGCAGTATACAATATTCTTGGCCGGATCAGCGGACACGATCTCGGCCATTATAGTGGCTTGAGAAGCACTGCTTTGTAGGATGCTTAGGGCCACATGATATGGTCCTTGGCGAACTGGCTGGAGGAACTCGATGTAGAGACTAAGAGGGTCATGTTCGGCTCTTGTCTTGAATTGTATACGGCTGAACTGACAAGCTGCGTTGATTAATACTGCGCCGAGAAATCCACCTAAAACGGGCAGCTTTCCCCTGCTACCGGCTATTTACATGTGTCAGTAAGTCGCGTAAACTACCTTAAACAACTGAAGTATTCTGTACTTCCTGAGCACCAATCAACAGGTGCATTTCCCGCATATCGAGAGCCGCCAAATCCCTCGAGAGGCGTGGTTTCGATCGCTTCTAGAAACTCGGTCCGGGCAAACTTGTGTGTTTTCCAACCCGGAGTCGCCTCCGAATTCGGAATGTGAGCATCGACCATGGTGTCAGTTAACGCTAGAAGAAATGCCACTGTAAAAGCAAGCATGCAAGGCCAGTTCTTATACTTTATTAACTACACACAAAGAGTAACATGGCTCTCACGTCAGCTTGTTTCACACTGACAGCTGATAGCGCACGTCATCTCGAAATATATATCACTAAACGTTACATTTCAATACATAAAACAATTTTTAATCAGCCTAACCATAAGCTAGTTTGCTTTCTGACTTTAGGGGATGTATGAATAGTACCAGCTTACTCTAACTATAATGATCCGTTATACCGTTAAGCTAAATATGGTAAAAGATTAGGCAAATAATTACCAGGGACGACTTATCAAGCATCTAATAAGCGGGCGTAAATAGCATCCAAAAAGGCGGGACTTGTAAAACAAAGTAGTATTGCAACGTAAGATCCATATGCAATAACATAGCGTTTAATCGCTAATTTACAGGGCTTATCCGCTAAGCTATAGTACAGTACGGGAAATTGGTGGGGCATTTTAGTGGTTTACTGCGCTGTAACTATTGCCTGAGAACTGAAACTCAGCTCAGACTAAACCGTTTTAGAACCTACAACAGTTTTTATTTCCTAATAAGAGGCTAGGATATTTATCTTTAATGGTTCGAAGCCACTGTAATCCACTATAATTTATAGCGGATTATAAAGGGGAGATATATCATTGCAAGGCTGTCTCATAGAGCAGTCAATTCTATAATATAAATACATGCATCATATAACTCAAGTAAGAAAAAAGCGCTGCAAACAGGGATTAAACAAGCAATAAGTGAATTAAATTATTTATCTATACCACTAGATTATTTATACATTAGCAAAAACGCCTGCATTTCTTCTTTTTCATCTTATAAGGCGCTGTGTATATAACAGCACTCTAAGTTATAATAGTGCGCCCGGCGCGCCCGCTAAAAGTCCCTATCGCGGAATGAATACTGCGCTAAAGCGCTGTGCTGTAAGTTATCTATAGTAGTGCTCCTGCTAAAGGTCCCGATCAAGGAAATGCCGCGCTCTAATTAGCCAGTCCGAAAATCGTAACGATTTTAGTATTTTTAATAATTTAATTTCTTAACACAGTTGCTATAACGTAAATGCTTTGTATTTATAAAAGAGTTATAGTAATTTATCAATTGTTATAGGGCATTTGTTAACTTTTATAAGGCATTTTACCAGGGTTTTATTATAGCTAACTACTAAACTTCGCCACTGTTTCCCACTCCTGTACTTATCTACTAAAACTAAAATTTATTTGCTAAACTATAGCGTATATTTATTAAATTATAGCGCTTATTATAGCTCGTATACGCTAAATTACAGCACTTATCCGCCATATTATAATTTTATTATATTATCAAATATACTTATTATATATATATTATATTTTAACTCATAGCTATGATATCTGTTAAACATGTATAAGTATATAAAATCATGTGTATGTTAAGTATAAGTATATAAAATCATGTGTATGTTAATTATAAGCAGGTGAAGTCTACTTTTTAAAATTCTAATTATGCCTTGGATGCTTGATATGCCATCCCTAATTACTATTATAGTAATTACTGTAATAGAACTAGCTGCTTATAAGGGATTCTACCTGTTACGCTAAACAAAGTCGTAACACTAACACTGCGAATTTGCCCCTGTCTCCCACCAATGGGGTATACAACTCCTGAGACACCAACTCAACATAGTTCGAAAGAGATATCACAGAGACGATCATGTCAGTTACGAAAGACGAAAGCATCAATTATCTCACAAACCCTTCGAGTGGCAAATTTTTCAAGAGGCCACACAGAGATTAAATATGGGCACGAGGGGTGGACGGTTAATGAGAATACTGGGTGACAAGTGAGATCTTTGCCGTCTTGGTCAGTTATGGTCATCGCAAAGCGTATTGCCGTCCGGACCACAGTAATATAGTAGCATGACACTCGGTTAATTTCTATAGCTTAAAGCATCTCCTTTGGTGTATTGCCTATGTGCTACATCTAAAGAGGAAATATGCTACTGCCTCAGGGCCGGGTATTTACAGTTTAATACATCTAGCGCATAATACTTCGAAGCACTGGACATTCTTTTATACTACTTATTCTTTTATCCACAAGACATTTTTGTCAATATCTGCAGCAAGCGGATGGCACAATATTACAGACTTGGAGAAACCATCATTGCTCTACCTGAAATAGGTACTACACGAACATAAATTCAGGAGCTATTATTAGTTGTTAAAGAAGTTGTTAAAGAATGAATTTGGAAGCCTTGACTTGTTTTGTTGTATTATAGCCTATACTAACACGGATACTCGGTTGGGACGATCCTTGACGGATATTTCAAGCGGAGTTTTCAAGCGGAGTTTTCAAGCGGAGTTTTTAAGTGGAGTTTTCTAACGATCTTTTCAAGCGGTCTTTTGTGCGGGTATTGAAATCTGAGTTATAATCTTGTAGAAATCCTCAACAGGTGTCAGCTACTGAGTACTGACTCAGTTGTAGCCATAGTCGGTAGCTGCTTTGCTTGTGCGGCGGCTAAACAGGTTCGAATTCTGCGCAGACATCCAGCTAAAGGATCCGTGCAATAACACAATTATGGGATATGAATTGCAGACGGATTTACAAAACGGATATCATTAACAGGGTTCAAGCTGTGACTTTAGAGACGGCTTCATAGTGTCCATGGAAGCCCCTGATGGCTTAAAATAAGGGGTATCATGTCTCGTTTGACTGTTCATACTCATAACGTGTAGATTTTCCATCTTATAAGGTATATAACCATCGCCTGACGTACCTAAAGTGTCACTTCTAGTTTGATCTCACCTCTCATTATCACGAACCACTGATTAATACTCATGATGAGTCAAAAGCTAGATAACGCCCCACTTCGTCCTTTGTCCTTGCTTAGGCTCGTCTTTGACCAAGCTCGAGTCACACCCGAAGTTCTTGAGTTTAGATATACAGGCTCTGGCACTCAAGAGAATCCATATATCGTATCTTTCCTTCCTCACGATGTTGGTAATCCCTACAATTGGCCCACCAGGTTAAAATGGTTGATCACAATAATCGCTGGCGGGGGGACCTTGGCGACGACATTTGCTTCAACAGCTTTCACTGGTTAGTCTAGCAAAAGGTCTTTACTTTCTAACCCAGTCAAAACGAACTAACATTGATGTAATAGGTTCATTGCTTGAATTGAAGTCGAATCTTGGGACGAGCACGGAGTTGATCACGGCCGGAGTATCTCTCTTCGTGCTCGGTTTCGCTCTTGGCCCTCTAATATGGGCTCCTCTCTCAGAGCTTTATGGGCGCCAAATAATCTTCATCATGACGTTTGGTATGTTCACCGCCTTCGCCGCTGGCTGTGCTGGTGCCAATAATCCTAGCACACTCCTCGTCCTGCGATTTTTTGCCGGCTCATTTGGTTCATCTACTCTCACCAATTCCGGTGGTGTTATTGCGGACATATTCCCACCCTCATCCAGAGGCCCTGCTCTTGGTTTTTTTGTTCTAATGCCGTCGATTGGCCCGACGTTAGGACCCATGTGCGGTGGGTTCCTTGGAGAGCATCAGGGCTGGCGATGGGTCTCTGGATTGATAGCTATTTTCGCAGGAGTCATGTGGATCTTTGGAAGTTTATTCGTACCTGAGACATACTCGAGTGTTATTCTTCGCAAAAGAGTGGCAAAATTGTCGCAAATGACGGGAATGGTGTACGCGCTGAAATCAGACATAGAAATATGCAGGCCTTCGGTCAAGAGTATATTAGCGACTAGTTTAACTCGGCCTTGGGTTATTTTGATACAAGAACCCATTGTGCTATTATTGTCGCTCTATATGGCTATTATCTATGGTCCGTCAAAATCTCCACGAATCAGACTAATCATAAGCTAATATTTCTGCGCAGGGACACTATATCTACTTTTTGGGGCTTTCCCAATTGTTTATCAAGTGAATCGCAATTGGTCAGAGGGCCTCGCTGGGCTTCCGTTCCTTGGTGGTGTCATCGGTCTGCTTAGTGCACTTGCTTTCAGTTTCTGGACGAACAAACAGTATAACAAAATAGCCAAGCAGCATGGCGATATCGCTCCTCCAGAGACACGCCTCCTACCAGCCATGTATACAGCTATCGCCATCCCAATCGGTCTATTTTGGTTTGCATGGACGAACCAACCATCCGTTCACTGGGCGTCGTCGGTGGCAGCAAGCATTCCCTTTGGATTTGGACTTTTAGTCGTCTTCTTGTCCGTAGTGAGTTACCTGGTAGACTCCTACCTCATGTTCGCCGCTTCTGCGCTAGCCGCAAATACAGTATTACGATCACTGTTCGGTGCAGCTTTTCCTCTGTTCACACCTGACATGTACCAGGCCCTTGGTATCCACTGGGCAAGCTCCATTCCAGCATTTCTATCACTAGCTTGTGTCCCTTTCCCATTTATATTCTACAAATACGGAGCCTGGATACGCCAACGCTGCGTTTATGCTGCTCAAGCTGAAGCAGCTATGACCCAGCATCGCGATGTGGCGGTGCCTGACATGGAGGTTATGGAATCTCCTAGAGAACCCTAATAGGAGTCTTTACTATTCTACTATATTATTATAACATAAGTCATTAACCAGGAGTGAAATACTGTATTTTCTCTTTTAATTTTGTGTTACTTAATGCCCTCAATATCCTTTTGTTCTTCGTACATTATACTTCCAATTTAGATATATGTTTTATTTTGGTCGAACTCTGCCCATTTTATAGGACTACTACTCGATCTATAAAAACGATGTTATAACAACTGGCCTAGCATATATAATTTAGCCTTCATATAGAAACTAATCTTATTAATTTCTATATGTAAACTTTTGCAAAACCAGCTTTTACTAATGCCTAGGGCAAATTAATAATATTTAAAAATTATACACTAGGAGTGTATGTCAAGGCGATAGATGCATTTATAAAGAGTAATAATAACTCACTTTTGAGCTATTGAGCGAGGAAATACTGCGTAAGTATTGTGGCAGGCGCGCAAGATACTGGGACATGCATATATCTCAACTCTGCCAAATGGCGTTTGATGATCCAAACGAGGATATCTTTTACTATCCATTTCCAACAAACAGGACGTGGTACATGGACGCCGAGACGGAGAAAATTATGACTTGGGCTGAGAACCAACCGAGATGTAATGAACCGGTGAAATGGCTTCGTGTTTCACAAATGGAATAAAAGGCGGTGCATGAATGAGAAATAGTTTCCTGAAGTCTATGAACAGTGCAGTTGATAAGTGTTCTTAAAGCATTGCTCCTCCAACTTAGGGACACATTTTTCGCGCAGAGATGGTTCCCTTAAAGATTTTGACCATGCTGCGGTGGGTAGTTATGCGCAGGTCATTCCTAAGGTACTTCGACAATAATAATTTGAGATTGTTGAGATCTTTCCTTGGGTATTCTTGTCGAACAATCTGCACAATGATGATCATTGCACATACTGTCGGGTAGATACGGTCTAAATCTAACGATAATTCAAGGATAAGACGACCAGATGGAGGCGCTTTTATTTTAATTTCTGAAAGGTAATATATAGAAGCTTTGGGAAAATGGAATATGTCTTACATGCGCTGTTTGCTTATCGGTAAATATGACATATAGAAAAACTATTCATGAACACGGAGAGAAATAACTCTATATGCTAGGGTGAGTTGCATTAGCTTTCGTATATTCTTTCCTATCAGACTGGCAGTGTTGGAGTATACAATGAATCCCAAATTGAGCACCCAAGTGTCAGACAATTAAAATCCTAGACAAGATGACTCGTAAAGGCGAGCAACGGTATCATCCGAGAGAATTGACCGTCTGATTGAGGCAACTATAGATGTAGGTAAACGATTGCCTTGAAGATACCTTCTTTGTTAAACTAACCACTGCCTCGTATAATTTGGACCCCAGAGAAACACGAGAATGCCACCAACTAGCCGCAGCATTATGGCCGCTTAGGGAGTCGATTGTCAGTGTCAGGAGGTATAGATCAAAGACACGTGGGGTCTTCCCCTCATTGGCAGAATAGGTGTATACAAAGATGGTTTGGATCCCTCTCTTTTGTCACGTGGAGCAAAGACGTATTTAAAGCTAGTTGTGGTACCTAGCTCACAAAGCGACTTTCGAATCAATTACAACCACTGGCCAACTATCTTCCATCATGAATACCGCATTTACTTTGTTCCTCTCGCTCTACGTTATGGATGCAAACGCAGCTCCCACGAACGATAATACTCGCAATACGTATCCCCTTGTTTCTAGAAACCCCCACGGGAATGTCACTTTCATTAAGTTTGAAGACATTCCATGGGCTAATGAGACGTCTCTACAAAAGAGAGGCACTCCTGGCGGAGTAAGGAATCTCAGTCTTGAACCGCTCAATACAATAAGTGTCTGTGCTGGCGTCTACATGCTCTGGACAAAGCTGACATACTGCGCTCCATAGTGCGAAATATGCACTGATATCAACTGGGGAGGCACATGTGGTTACAAGGTTCAGCCCCTCTCTACCATCTTCAAAGCCCCAGACGCCGGCAGAGAGATTTGTATTGTTCTTACATCTCCTTGGTATCACACCATTTCGTCCTTTGTCCCAGACCAAGGTGCCTACGTGCAAGGATTTGAGTGAGTCCTCTTTTTTATTTACCATCTTGATACATCTAATAAGCCCCTATCCGTTATTATTCGTGATATAAAATGTTCTAACCGACGAATTCTAAATAGGAATAACGCTTGCGGTTTTGAAACAGATGACCCGGCAGGTCCTCCGTCCGTAACAATCTCATATCCAGGATACCCTGATCTCCGGTCTGTGGGTAATCAGGGGAACTGGAACGATATGATCGGGTCGTTCTTTGTTTGGCAGAATCCCCATTAGAGAAAATGACTTTCGACGTAAGGCCTTAAGCTATTTTTCTCCCAGTTATTGACAGCAATATAATCCACCATAATAGGTATTATCAAATTGCACCAAGAATCTTTATTGATAGTGTCATTTGTGCCACTATATTGAAACAGTCAATGATAAACCATGATCCCTTCTAGCTTACCCGCACTTGCAGATAATCAGGATCACCAACTCACTAATTTCGGGGTGTTTAGATTTGGATATCTCGTAGTTCGTCTTTGGAAAAGGTGTCGGATAAATGTAGGCAAGAGGGTGTGCCACCTGCTTATAGATTATATTATCACCAGGGCTATGGATATTACGGCATGTTCTATGTCCACATTTACAGCCGCGCTGTTTTCCATGTTTCTGGCCTCTTGTAGGTGTAGAATGCGAAAAAGATATTCAAGCTAACAGATTCTATTTTTCTATATCTAGTGCTTACTATAGAGCTACCAAAAAGGGCCGATTTTATTTTACAGTATTTATAAATATTCTGAGCTATAACTGTTAGATATGCTCGCCTTAACAGATACATGAGGGTTAATAACTTTAATATTTTATTTTAAATTTATTATTTAATTTAATAAATTATATATAAAATAAGTTTATATTAAAAATATTACTAAGTAATTATAATATATAATATTAATAAAATACTTTTATTTTAAAATTTTATAAGTTTTTATTAAAAATTTATTAAAAATTATAATAAAATTTTAATTTTTTTAATTAATAAAATAGAAAATAAAATAAAAATAATTTTTAAATTAAATTTTAGTAAATTAATTATATTTAATTAATTAAAATAAAAATTTTTAAAAAAAACTAGTTTTAATTTATTATAATTTAAAAATACTAATATAAATTAAAATTAATATATTTAAATTTATTATTAATATAATACTTATATAATTATAATAAAATACTTAGTATTTAATTATTTATTTATTATATAAACTATAAAATTATAAATTAAATTATATAATATTAAATATAAAAATACTAGTTATAATATATATATATTTAATTTAAAAATATTACTTTTTTTATATAAAAAAGAAAATATATATTATTATAAATTATTTAAAATATAATTATTTAATTAATAAAAAAAGATTAATAATTAAATTAATTTATATTTTATAATATTTAATATTATTTAATTTTTAAATTAAATAATATTTAAATAAATTTAATTTTATAAATAAATTATTTTAAAAATATAATTTATTAAATAAAAAAATAAAATAAAAAATAATTTTTAATTATTTACTTATTTACTTATTTTTTTATAATAATTTAAAAATAAAAAAACTTATATAATTATTATAAATATATTATAAAAAATATTAAAAATTTAAATACTAGTAAATAAAAACTATTTAAATATTAAATTATAATTAATATTAATTTTTTTAATTAAAAAGATTTTAATTATAAATAAATAAGTAATTTTTTTTTAATAAATTATTTAAAAAATTAAAATAAATAATTAAAATTTAATTTAATAAAAAAAATATTAAAATATTATTAAAAGCTAGTTATATATTTTTATAAGTTTTATAAAAAACTTAAAAAAAAAATATTTAAATTATAAAATTTATAAATATAAAAATTAATAAGCTTAATTTTATAAATAAGTTATAAAAATAATATTAATATATAAATAATAATAAATTATTATATTATTAAAATAAAATATTTATTTCTTATAAAATAAAAATAAAAATACTTATATTATTTTATAATAATTTAACTATTAAAAATTAAAAAATTAATAAAATATTTAAAAAAAAAAATTTATATATTTTTTTATTAAAATATAAAATAAAATATAAAAATATATATTAATACTTATATAATTTATTAAATTATAAAAATTAAATATTATTTATTATATAATAAGTTAATATTTTTATTATAATTAATTTAATTATAATAAAACTTTTTTATAAATTTTATTATAAATATATTAAAAATTTAATATAAAAGATATAATTATAATACTATTTTTATAATTATAAATTAATTTCTTAAATATTTTTAATATATTTTATATATAAAAAAAATAATTAATAATATATTTACTAATAAATTAATAATTAAATAAAAAAGTAAAATTAAAATTTAAAATATTATTTATAAGTATATTATAATAAATATTAATTAAATTAAATTAAAAAATATTTATTTATTTAATTTATATATAATATAATTATATATTTAATTTATAATTACTTTTTTATATTTTTACTATTAAAATATTATTTAAATCTTTTATTTATTATAAAAATTATATTTTTATATATAAATAAAAAAATAATTAAAAAATAAAATTATTAAAAAATATATATAAAATAACTTTTATAATATTATAAAAATTTAATAAAGTATATTAAAAATAATATAATAATAAATATTAAAATAAAAAATTTAATATTAATAATTAAATTTTTATTTTTATAAAATATTTTAATTTATAATAATTTACTTAATATATTAAATTTTATTAAATTTAAAAAATTATTAACTTTAATTACTTTATATATAAATTATTATTATTATTTTTAATTAAAATATATAATATATTTAATATAATTAATTTTAAATAATATAATAATAAAAAATTAAAACTTAACTTGCTATTAAATAATTTTTTTATAATTAAAAAAATATATAAAATTAAAAAAATTATAAAATATAAATATAATAATAATAAATACTTTTATTATATTAAATAATAAAATTATTTAAATAAAAAAAAATATTTAAATTAAAAAATTTAATTTTATTAATTATAAAATTTAAAAAAAAATATAAAAATTAATTAACTTCTAGTTAATTAAAAAAAAAATAGTATTAAAAATAATAATTTTAATTTTATATTAAAAATTTTAAAAATTATAATTTTTAAAATATAAAAGTAAATTTTTAAAATTATAATTTAAATTTTAAAAAATATAATAATTAAACTTTAATCAGTTACTAATTAATTAAAATAATTTACTAGTAATTTATTAATAATTTATTAAAAAAATAAAATTAAATTAAATTAAAAAAAAAAAAATTAAAATAAATTTAAAAAAAATAAAATTAAATTAATATTAAATTAAATATTAATTTTTAATAAAGTAATAGTAAAATAATATATATTTATATATTATAATATTTTATTATAACTTTAAATATTTATTTAAATTAAAATTATTTTAAATTTATTTAAATTTTAAGTTTAATTAATTATAAATTAAATATTAAAAATTAGTTAAAAATTAACTAGTTTACTACTTATTACTTAAAACTTTTTTTAAAATATTAATATTTTTTTATTTTTTAATAATAATTTTAATAAATTTATTTTAAATTTTATATTTATATAAAATAATATAATTAATTTTATTAATTTTATAATTTTATAATAAATTAATAGCTAGCTTTAAATTACTTAAAAATTATTTATATTAATATAAGTAATTAATTTATAAGCTAAAATAAATAATAAGTTAATAATATTAATATTAATTTTATAAAAAATATTTATATAAGTATTTTAAATTTATTATTATTTAATAATTTTTTTACTAGTAATATATTTAATAATATAATTATATTTATTTTTTATAATTTAAATTTATATTTATTTATAATACTAGTATTTTTTAAATTTAACCTAGTAAAAATTAATAATTAATTAATAATTATTATATTTTTAATAACTTATAAAATAATTAATTAAAATTATTAAACTTTAAAATTTATAAGTAATAAGTAAAGTAAAAAAATTAATAAAAACATAATTTTTATTAAATAACTTATAATAAATATATTTTTTAAAAATATTTAATTAATAATTAAAAAAAACTAATAATAATTAAATTTTTATTTATTTTTATTATTAAAATAAAAATAAAAAAACTAGTTTAATTTTTTTTTTATAATTAAATAATTTATAAAATAATATATATAATAAATACAAAATATATAATAATTAAAAGTAAGTTAAAAGCTAGTATTATAATTAAGTTATTATAAGAAAAGTAATAAAAGATTAAATAAAACTAAAGAGTATTTTTATTATTAAATAATAATTAAGTATTATTAAAAAATTATATTTATTTTTACTTTTTTTTTTTTTTTTAAAAAAATTTTTTTTTTTTATATTTTTTTTTTATAATAATTAGCTTTTAACTAGTTATATTAAAAAAAAAGATTTTTATTTTTAATTAAAAATATAAAATTTATTAATATAATATAAAATATTTATTTAAATTTAAAAAATAATAATTAATTTTTAACTAGTTATATTTTAGCTTTTTTATTATTTAATATATTATTTAAATATTATATTATAATTATTTTTTTATATAATTAAAAAAATAATATTTTATTATAAATTACTTTTACTTATATTAGCTTAAAAGATTTTAAAGCTAATATTTTTTTTAATAATTATAACTAGGTTTATTATTTATAAATTTTAATTTACTTTTATATTTTTACTTTTAATATTATTACTTTTACTTAAGTCCTGATATAACTCGCTTAAAAAGTATTTAAGTAGCTAATTTAAATTTATAAGACACTAGCTATTTCTTATTTAAAAAACATTATTAGTATAATTATATATATAAAGATTTAAATTATATAAAATCTTATATCCCTTGTTAAGTATATATTATATTAACTAGGGCTATGTAAATATTTATAAATAGTTTAATTATTAAAAATTAATAAGAAATTCTATTAAATAAAAGCTATAACAGTTAAATAATATTATAAAAGAATATTTTTATAATTTTATTTAATTACTATTATTAAATTTAATTTAAATTATAATTAAATTTAATAAATTAATTATAAAAATTATAAAAAATAATTTTTATAATTTTTTTAATAAAAATATTAAAAATAAAAAAATTTTTAAATTTATAATTATTTTACTAATAATTAATAGTATTAATAATTAAAAAATATTAACTTATTTAAAAAAAAAAATAATAAAAATTCTTACTACTTTACTATAACAGCTTTATAAAAGCTTTATAATAAAATTTTATAAAACTTAAAAAAAAAATTTAAAAAATTATTTTATATAAAAAAAATAATATTTTAAGTTTTTTATAATTAATTAAAGTTTTATATTAAAACTTTAAAAAACTAGCTATAGTTTTTTAAATAAAAAATAATAGTATTTTTATAAATTTATATATTTAATAAAACTTAAAAAAATATTACTTACTATTTTAAAATATATTAATTAATTATATTACAAATTATTTAAAATTTTTTTTATTTTATAAAAAAACTACACCTAGCTTTTATAACCTTACTAGCAGTATTATATACCTTATTAAAGGTTATTTTAAATAAAAAAACTAGTAGTGTTAAGAGAGCTATCAGGGCTATTAATAATATATATATTCTTACTTTTATTTTTTAAATAAATTAGTAAAAGTTTTAATTTAAGAAAAATAATATATTATAAAATATATTTACTACTATAACCTTTAATAACTTATTTTATTATATATTAACAAAAACTAAGGGGTTTATTAATAATATTATATTTTTATTATATATAATAATTAAAAGCTTTAAAATCCTGTTAATTAAATATTATTTAGCTAATATTAGCTTTAGCTAGTAAAAAAATATTATAATTCCTTACCTAAAAGTGCATTACCACTTTAAAAACTAGGGTAATATTAATTAACACTTTTAAACTAGTAAAAAGCTATATAACTTGCAGTATATAATATTAAAAACTATTATTAAATAAGTTTTTAACTATTATAAAAAAAAATAAAAAATTATATAATTTAACACTTTAAAATATAATTTTAATAATTAAATTTTTTTTATTTATACAGTTACAAGCTTATATAATTTTATAATACTTAAAAAAATAACCCTAGATAATAGTTAATATAAAATTTATTTTATTTTAATAAAAAAAAAATAGTTAATATATTTTTAAGCCTAGGAAATAGCTAATAAAGTTCTTCTTAAGTTATTAAGGTATTAAATACAAGACTATATTATTAAAAAAGCTTAAAAAAGCTATTAAAGTTATATTAACACCTGTAAAAAAAAAAGCAGCAGCAGCAGTAAGGTTAGCGGCGATAATAATAATAGCAAGGTGTAATAACCCAGTCACTAGATTCTTAAATTAGATTAGTAACACAAAGGGATTCTTAAAAAATAAACCTAAGGTTTAGGTTTATATTAGTAAAAAAGTTAAGGGGATTTATAAGTAATAATAAAAAGTAATAATAATTAATTACTACTAAAGTTAATAAGACTTAGTAAGTTACACTTTAATTATATTATAATTAGTATATTAATAATTAGCTATTTAAATTATTTTAATAAGTATAAAAAATTAAATTTATATATTTAATTAAATATTTTAAATTATTATAAAAAATTATTTTTTTAAGCTTTCCTAAATTATAAAAAAAGTTAGCTTTCCTAGTTTTTTTTTTAAAGCTAATTAATATTTATAATTAGCTAGTTAATTTATATTTAATTTAAAATAGCTTATTTTATAAGTATATTATTATAATTATAAAAATTAAATTATAATATAATACTCTTTTTTTATTAGTTTTACTTTTAAAACCTGATTATTATAATATATAAATACTTATACTTATTTTTTTTAATAAGTATTTTTTTTTTTTTATATTTTTTTTTTATTATTTTTATTATATTTAATTATAAGTATAAAAAAAATAATAAAAATATTATTAAGTTAAAAAAAAAAAATATAAAAGTCTTATTAATATTATATTAAAAAATTTTATTTTTATAATAAAATCTTATACTTATTATAAAACTTAAGGTTATAAATATATTATTTTAAAAAAAAATTTTTATTATTATTTATATTATATTAAAAATTAAAAGTCTTATTATAAAACTTTTAATTTTATATTTTAATAAATATATAAAATTACTAGTTATTATTTTAAATTAAATAAAAAATTTAAAAAAGTTAAAAAAAAATAACTTATAATAAGTATAAAAATTAAATATTTTTATATTTAAAAATAAAAGTAATTTAAAAAAATAAAATATATTATTATTTATAAAATTAATAATTTAAAAAAATTAAAATATATTAAAAAAAAAAATATAAAAAGCAGGGGGTAATAAAAGCTGTTTGTTAAACTGTTATATTATAATTTAATTTCTTTAAGGCTAACCCTGCTTTTTTTTTAATAAAGCTTATAAATTTTTTAAAAATATAAAAAATAAATTTTAAATTAATATAATTTTTAAATTTTAATAAAGTTTTTTTATTAATACTATTAAATTTTTAAAATATTTAATAAGCTTTTATATTTTTTTTTTTATTTTTTTTTATTATATTTAATAATATTATTTTTTATTTTTTTTTATTTTTATAATATTAATATTTTTCATTTTATATTTTTTTTTAATAATAATTTTATTTTAAATAATTTTTTTAATATTTTTATTAATTAATATTTTTTTTAATAATAATATATAAAAAATTAAATATA